>NW_015160223.1:0-696 GCF_001447785.1 Gekko japonicus | reverse complement strand
GGAAAGAGTCTGTTTAACCTTACTTAGGCTGTGGTCACACACACTAAATAATCCACTTTCAATCCACTTTTAATGCACTTTCCAACTGGATTTTGCCAGTTCACACAGTAAAATCTAGTTGGAAACTGCACTGAAAGTGGATTGAAAGTAGATTATTTAGTGTGTGTGACCGCAGCCTATGTTTTACTACTGAAAACTAGGGCCCCAAGCTGCTGGTCCATTTTGTTTTTGGGTCTTCAAACAAAACCCAGACAGACAAAGTGGCCACTAAAACCCCTTCCAGCTCTAGGATTCTAACCCTAAAAAAAAAACACAACCCATATTTTTGTTTTGAGTGCTGCCAAAACATAAGTATACAAATATTTTAAATAAATATTTCACCACTAACAGGTTCTTATTTTTAAACCAGGAAGAGATGCATAGCTTTAAATTTCATCCAGGGAAAGGCCTTGATACTATTCAGATTCTCTGATTGCCCATTATATTCTACAAAGTTACCTTGCAGTATAGGGAAGTAGCATTTTAAGGCTTAAAAAGTGTAAAACCAGTTTGGCATTCCCAGGCAGAATGTCAAGAATACACATTGCTAAGAAAATACAACATAAGAAAATACAGGCAGAATTAGCAATGGCACCTAGAGGCATACACCGATCCGAGCACACAAGAGTATGTTGGATCCTCAAGCATCGAGAATAA
>NW_015160222.1:1105150-1147513 GCF_001447785.1 Gekko japonicus | reverse complement strand
CCAACACTTGCATACTGTTGGATGCAATTGAAAGGGATGGTCATCCCCACTCCTTGCCGGTTATAGAGGCTACAGGAAGAGAGTTGTAATTCAAACCCTCCCGCACCTCTGTGTGCCGGATGCGGTGGGGTGTCTAGCTAAAGACTTCAATTCCCAGGAACCTCTGCTCTTAAAGCTATCTGGCAGTTCTGCTTAACTACAGTCTCAAACGCTGGCTGGAACAGCACAGAAGGTACTTTCAAATGTTGCAAAATATAGAACATCATCAGGGATTTGGTCTGTCCTACTCCGGGGGTCGCGGGCCAGGAAGACCACCCCTCGAAGGCCCCAATAGAACCAGCGAAGCCCCCACAACTTACCTCACCGCGAGAACCGGCACACAAAGATCCTGCTGGGGAAGGGGAGGGTACGGATTCCCGGGCGGCGTTCCAAGCCGGACGGGCATGGGAGCAAGCGTGGAGACCCTGGAGCAGCTGGCAGAAGGAGGAGCGGAGCAACGGCAGGGAGCCTAAAGAGCCAGGAGCGGGTGTCCGACATGAGACGAGGGCGCCAGACGGCGGCGGCATGGCCCCAGGGCCAGCAGAGTCACCGCCGGCGACAGCACAGCTTCTACGGAAATGCCCGCCCGGCGTCTCCGGTTATGAAGAGGGGCGTGGTCTGGGCCAGGGAGAGGAGGGGCGGTCCCGGGAGTGGGGCGGAAGGATAAAAGGGAGGGGAACAAGAGGGGCCGGGGGGGAGACATACGGAGGAGGACTGGAGGAAGAGAGAGAGAGAGAAGACGGAGACAGAGAGAGGGAAGCCCAGTGGACGTTCTCCCCGTATGGACAGAGGGATGCTCGGGGTGAAGTTTAACCCTGTCCCCTGTCAGTCTGAGGCTCCTCAACTCCCTCCCCTTTGAATTCCGCCAATGACTGGCACGACCACCTCACCTGGAACCCAGCCAGGTACCCCTACGCCACGGCCACTGGAGGCGCTTCACCGGAGCAGGGACGGCGCGACATGGTCCAGGAATGCAATCTGGGATTCTGCCAAACATATTCCTCTTGCAACATGATGGCAAGGTCTTTGCACAACACAGCCTTTGACTCCTCTTGCTTCCTCCATCTTCTGCAGCTTGTGAAAGAATCTGGTCTATGTTTGGAAACACTGACACTAAATCAAGAAATAAACTGACATGTGAAAGGGTAGAGAACCTTGTTTCAATCCGGGCAAACCTTCAGTTTTTAGAGGTCCATAGTAACTGTGATAATGACAGACACAACAGAGTAGCTGCAGAAGCAGAGACTGAAACTGATACTGACAATTACAGCTCAGAAAATGATTCTGACTAAATTTCATGCCTATTCATTGAAACTTAGTCCCACACTCCCTTCTATACACTTCCCCCTTTAATTCTTTTTATGAGAATGGGTTTTTTATTTTTATTTAACACTGTGGAGAGGAAATATGAATAATTGTTACTTCTGGATTTTTAAAAATTGTTTTGTGGAGGTTTTTTTGTCTGTTCCACATAAACTAGTAAACAGTTCAGGAGATTGTTGCTCCATTTGTTACAATTACAAATAAATATTATAAAAAAGTAAATTCTGTTTGTAATAATTGTTTGGATACACTATATTTTTAATATGCTAGTTGTGATAATTTCATGCCAAGTAAAATTGTCCATAGTCATATTTTATGTTCCTAAAGAATGACTTTCAATCTGGAAAAGAAAAAAGAAGTGCTAATGTAGCATTTTTTTCAATTTTTCCAAAAATTTCCTTTTTTTTCCCGGGGGGGGGGGGGGACAGAAAACAACTGGGTTTTTTTCCAAGCTTCAAAATTTCCGGAAATTTTACATCTCTACACCAGGTCTTGGGCATTACTTAGGACAAAGTCCAGGATTGCATCCCCCTTGGTATGTTCACTGACCATCTTGACCCAATCATATTGTGAGGATAGTTAAAACCACCCATTACGACACAATTGTTTAATCTAGCTGCTTTCCTTAATTATTTTGCTATTTTTAAATTATCCTCTAACCTTTAATCTGGTGGTGATGATAAACTCCTAGAGTTAAGTTTCCTTTTGTGCACACTATTTCCACGCTTAGTGTTTCTGTAAGTGAATCTATTTCTCTTACATTCTCAGTCTTACTGAACTGTGTACCCTCTCAGGCATACAGAGCCACTCCACCTCTGACCCTTCCTTCCCTATCCTTCCGATAAAATTTCTATCCAGGCATCCCTGTATCCCACTGATTATCCTCATCCCACCAAGTTTCTAATATGCCCACAATGTCTATGTTCGTCTCTGACCCGCCCACCCAGCGGTTCGAAAGCCAAGTAACTACCTATCGGCGAGTAGATAAATGGGTACCCACCCTTAGTAGGGTGGGGGGCACCCTCCTCCCCCCCATGGAGGTGTGTGTGGAGAAGCAGCGGCGGCAACGGCGACGGCGAGAACGGCGGCCACAGCGGAGCAGCAGCGGCAGACGATCGGAGGAGGAGGAGGCTGTGTAACGCTGAAGGTGGCAAGCGGCGGCAGCAGAGCCAGAAGGGAACTGATCCCTGGTGACCAGCAACGGAAGAGCAGGGCAGCTGTTGTCGATGGAGGATGGAGGCGCAGTGACGTCATCCAGAGGCGCGCGGAGCCAGAAGGACACAGTCGGGCTGAGGACAACGTCGCCGGCGATCCATCCATCCGCCTGTCTGCCTAAGCACTGGGACATTTCACAGCCGAAAGAAGAAGCCGAGCCAGGATAAGTGAACGACACCGAGCCTCCACCAGGGTGCTGGTAGGCAGCCCCCCTCTTGAACTGATGTGGCCGTAGTTA
This sequence comes from Gekko japonicus, assembly GCF_001447785.1. Classification (NCBI taxonomy): domain Eukaryota; kingdom Metazoa; phylum Chordata; class Lepidosauria; order Squamata; family Gekkonidae; genus Gekko; species Gekko japonicus. The sequence goes on along the minus strand of NW_015160222.1, from coordinate 1,144,698 downwards.
GGGTTGATATAGGTGACTAGCACCCAAGAATTGTAAACCGCCCAGAGACCCCTACGGGGGTTAGGGCGGTATATCAAGTCGAATGATAAATAAATAAATAAATAAAATAAGCATTCCAGCTCCCCCATTATACCTTGGATACTTCTGCTATTTGCATATAAACATGTATAATTTCCCAGACACTTTGGGCCTGCAAACTTACTCCTGTGGCCTCTAGACCTTGTCAGACAGTCAATATTGTTCGTCACCTTCTAATGGCCAGTTCTAATTCATTTCCTTCTAGAACAGTAACTCTTAGAGATGAGATATCCTGAACCAGAGACATTTCATCTCCTGTCAACTTTCTCCCAAAATTTAGTTTAAAAACTGCTCTGTCACCTTTTTTATTTTAAGCCATCAGCAACCTGATTCCTTCTTGGGACAAGTGGAGGCTATCTCTTGTACTGCTTGTTCCAAAAAGCATCCCAGTGCCTAACAAATGCAAACCCTTCCTCACTACACCATTGTCTCATCCACGCATTGAGACTCCTAAGTTGTGCCTGCCTAGCTGACCTTGCATGGGGAACAGGAAACACTTCTGAGAAGGCTATTTTGGAGGTCCTGGCCTTGAGTCACCTGCCTAGCAGCCTACATTTTTTCTCCAGGACTACACGACTACATTTCCCCACATTGTTAGTGCCAACATGCATCATGACCACTGGCTCCTTCCTCCCCAGCACTGTCTGCCAGCCTATCTAGACCATGCATGATGTCTGTTACCTTCACACCAGGCAGGCAAGTCTCCATGGGGTCAGTATGCAGGTTTGCAACCCATCTATCTATATGCCTAGGATTGAATTACCAACTACCAAGAGACCCCATCCCTACCTGCCCAGGGATAGTTCCTTGGTGTGAAAGGATACCGAACATTCCCCTTTTCATCAGCACAGTGCCCTTTTCCCCCTTGACCCTCATGTTCTCTGATAGTGGCAGGGCTGCTATTCTCAGAGTGAGACACATCTAAGTCCCTGAGAGTTTTATCCATGTGCCTAAATGACTGTCTCTCCTTCTTCAGGCCAGCCACCTTGGCCACAAGGGTGCAAACTTGTTCCCTGAGAACCAGGAGCTCCTTGAACCAAGCACACACCCATGACTTCTGTCCAGTTGGCAGATAGTTATACATGTTGCACTCAGTGCAGTACGTTGGATAGCCCCCAACCCCCTGCTGGAATTCTACCTTCATAAATGCATCTCTGTTATTTTTAATCCTTTTATTTTTATAAAACTTCCAATTTATACAGATTTGTTTGTGGAAAGTGTGCTTACCCTTTTAGGGACATGGAGATGCTTGTGCCCTGGCTTCACACATCTCCTTATCATGCCTGTTTATTCCCTCATTCCAGACCAGAGGTCGGTTGGGGGGAATGCAGGGGATCGCTGTTCCCCCGGGTGAGGTGCGGGGGGAGGGGCACCCGCCGCCCCCGCCTTGCGCGCTGGGGATGTAGATCTCGTCATAGTCCTTCTCCAGAATGAGCTGGTCCACAATCCGGATGGCCGGCCCAGCCATGCCCGCGCCCCCGCCCTCACCTTGTGCGCTGGGGATGTAGGTCTCGTCATAGTCCTCCTCCAGAATGAGCTGGTCCCCAATCCGGATGGCTGGCCCAACCATGCCCGGCCCCAGAGCGCCTGGCTACTGGCGGTGGCGCCGAGAAGGAGGAGGAGAGGGAGAGCCGTGCCCCTCGCCCGCCAGGCCCCCACCCACCCTAGACATTCGCCTAGGGTGGGCCGATCATCAGGGCACCGAACTGCACCCGACCCCCCCCGCCAAAAGCCCTGCATCATCCTGAACCCAGCCACAGCCGCCTTTTTCTCTCCCCCGACTGCCCTCTCTCCTTCTGCTGGGCTGGGTAGGCGGGGATACATCCTCTGCACATGCTCAGAGGCGCCCTGCTGGCTCGCTTCATTGCACCCCCGCCTCCTCCCTCCTGCTCAGCGCACCCCCTCCCCCTGAGGCGCAGCTGGGAGGGGGGCGGACTACAATTCCTGGGGTCGGTCCTTGAACCCACAATCCATTCCTCTGTTATACAAAAATTTTCTACCCCCTCAGGCCTCCCTCCTTCCTTCCTTCCTTCCCTCCCTCCCTCCTCCTTTCTTTCTTTCTTTCTTTCTTTCTTTCTTTCTTTCTTTCTTTCTTTCTTTCTTTCTTTCTTTCTTTCTTTCTATTTGATTTCTTGAACCCACAATCCATTCCTTGGGAATAAAACTGAGCATTACCATCCTGGATCAGATGATTACAATCAGTTCCAAACTGTGTGCCAAGATTTCCTAGCATACTGAGAGGGAATTAATTTAAGGGGCCCCATGGGTTCATAGTACCCACCTACAAAAGAGGCTGTCTGTTGCATCTCAGGTATCCTTGCCAGGGCCGGCTCGAGGTGTTTCTGCGCCCTAGGTGAGGCTGCCTTGTGGTGCAGATGCCAACCTCCCGGTGGGGCCTGGAGACCTCTGGAGCCAGCCACCCTTTTGCTACCGCCGCCACTGCCTCCCCCCTCCCACAGCTGTCAGGCCCAGCGAGCACACCCCACATGTTCCTGCAGCGCTCTCCAAGATGGAAGAGAGATTTCTCTCGTGTTCTGCTTCCGAAGGCAGTTTGGGAGGGAGCTGGGGGGGGATCCTGTCTCCAGGGGGGGGGGATGCTCACCGGATGCCTCTCCCCAATTAGCGAAGTGTTGACACTTGGAGAGCTGCTTGCAGGCTTTTGGTGGCAGGGGGGAGACACAGCTCGGCGCCCCATCCAGGGCCCAGCACTCTAGGCGAATGCCTAGTTCGCCTAGTGGGTGAGCCGGCCCTGATCCTTGCCTAGTGTGCAAAAGCACCTGGGGCTGGCCCTGCTTTCACATCACCTACTGCCTGGTCCTTTTATCTGGAGATGCTGGTGATTGAACCTGGGACCTTCTGCATGCCAAGCAGATGCTCTATCACTGAGCTACAGGCCCTCCACTACAAAAATTGGTTGGAGTTTACCTGCTGATAGCGGGAAAGTGGCAAGCCTAAGAGCCAAACTACACATTGTATTTTTCTACTTGTTTTTGTGTGTTTAAAGTTTTCCCTGCAGCCACTCAGCAGGGAACCGTTGGGGGCCAGGGGGCTTTCGCAGGGCTTCCTCGCACTCCCGCATGACACACTTCCGGTGATGTCAGGGGGTGTGGCATATGCTAATGAGTTATGCTAATGAGTTCCCCTAGCTCTTTTTCTATGAAACGACCCCTGTTCCAGACACTTGTCACTGGAGCCGAGACACTTCTTCACTGGATCAGGGCCTGCTACCTCACAGAGCTGGGCCTGTACTGGGAACAATGGCAATTTTCAACACACATGACTAATTGAGATGTATAGGTTTTATTTGTGTAAACCTGTCTAGAGTTTCTTACTTGTTTATAGTTACACATAAGCAAATCATAAAGGAGCCTCTTTCTGTGTAGGAAGAGATGGTATGTCCTTGTGGGAGAAAGACACACATAGTACATTGATAACCATTTTCAAACTTTTTCATTTTCCAAGGATGGGCATTATGGTGAATATGGAGAAAGGGGGTTGTCCCCTGCAGAGAATACAGCTATAAATCTATTTGGGTTACAGCTGAGAAAAATAAAACTGAGCAAAGAAGCTGGCAACATTCTTTACTGGCACAATGGACACTAGGCAGTTTTGAAGTTCTACCTGCATGGCTGTAATGCTGGGCCAATTTGCATAGAATATCATTGCAGAGGAAAACTGATGTATGCCTTGGGCCAATCCCGGGCTCTTATCTTGACCTAGTTCACAGGGTTATTGTAAGAATAATACTGGGGGTGGGAGAACTATGTGTGATGGCCTAAGCTCCTTGCAAAGCGAGATTGATAGATGTGAAATTCAAAACCCTAGCTAAGTTCAAACGTTATCTTAATATTTGCAAAACTTTTTACTATGGCATTTGAATGATACTAGAACTCTAGAAAAGAGCATCCATGTTCTTCTTAGGGTAATAAAAGATAAAAGGGAACTATTTTAAAATATCTTACATTTAAAAATTACAGGGATAATTCTTGGGCAGCTTCTCTTTCATTCTTTCTGAATATGAGCTCTTTTTATCCTATACGATTTGTTATTTTTACAGTACCATCCTAAGCAGGTGTACTTATCCTACTCAGGTTCATTCAGTGAGGCTTACTCGCAGGAAAATGTTCTCAGGATTGCATTGTTAGGATCCTAACAAGTTGCAGCAAGCTGCATATTCTCTCTGCGAAATAATATTCCTATGATGGCCCTTGTACACATGCAAGTATAGCTGGAGGCCGATGTTTTCCTGGAGTTTAAGAAAAACATACAGAAGCTTATTTTTCAAGAAAGAGAAAATACGATTAAACAAGAAAGGGAATGAAGAATGAAAATATTTTCATTACCAGGGTGTGTTGTGTGTCAACAGTTGATAGAGATGTGAGCCATTTCCCACAAGGATTCCAGATTGTTTCCCTGCTCAGGAGACCTCAGTTTTGCAGAATCCAAATTAAATGTATACCCGCAACATATCTAAAAAACAGAAAACTGAATTGTATTTACTGGGGGTTTTTTTCTTGCCTGTAATTTATCAAAGGCAAGATATTTCCAGTCACATTGTACGAATGCTTGATTTATTAGCTTGATGTTACTCTTGTTCCATTTTTATGGATTTAAACTGTCACAGTTCTAACAGTTCTAAAATACACAAAGAGAATAAAATGTTGCTAGGGATTCCAGGGGGGCAGCTGCATTTGTCTCCTGCAGCCGAAATATCTTGTAGCACATTAAGGAGTAATGCATTGATTGTGGCTGAAGCTTTCATGAACCAATGGAAACTTCTGCCACAGTACATTTGTTAGCCTTTAAGGTGCCACAATATTCTTGTTATTTTGGCTGGTATATATGTCCTGTACAAATAGTTGTTATTCTGTGACTAGAGCCCTGTATGCAGATCACAGTGAATGTGTGTACACCCTGCACATAATCTACATATTATTTGTAAGAAGCAGCCAATTCATGTTCAGTTAAAAAAATAAAACCAGAGACTAGTAGCTGGGCAACTGGGGGGAGAAAATCAGCTGTTCGGCCATAGATATGTTGAATGCAACATAAGGATTACTCAACATATCTAGAAAGAAAAATATTAGGCCTTTTCAGTCATTATGTTTTGGGCGCTCCTACCTTGCATACCAGGACAGTAAACTACACCCAACGCTCCCAATACATGTGACTGCCATTTTGGGGTGAACAGGGCAGCACACATATTTTCAGGCTTTGGTATATGTAAGCATATGCCTGCAGAAAATCTGAGCTTCCAGTCATACATACTAAAGCTGGAAAATTGGTCCCTGGCCTTGTGATCATGCATATTGGGAAGTTCATACATAGTATGTTCTATTGATATACAAGATAAGGGATCCCAAAATATAATACTTGAAAAGGGCTAATATGTACACTGTACATGGATTGTAGATAGCCCTTTGCACACTACCCCTCCTCATGTTGATTGAAGGCATAGAGTGGGCATAAACACACCAGCCCCAGCCCCTGTATCTGCACGATAGTTGGGTTGTCTGCTCAGTGCAAATGCGTAGAGTAAGTGTTCATGCATGTGCTCGCTCCCCATGATCAGGGCACTGCTTCCCAAACATTACCAATCATGGAGAGGGAGCAAGCGTATATGCTGACACTTCCTCTGTACATAAGTTCCATGCTCACACACCAGTGATCACATAGAGCTAGAAGGGCAGGCCCAGCATGGTGCACTGTCATCACAGACAGATGTCATGTGTACAGTGCTTGTGCATTCCCTGGAGCAGCTGTATAGAGCTAACTATGAAAGACAGTTTGGGCTCCTTTCAAGTAATAATAATTTATAATTATTATATTATTGTGTGTAGAATAGCCAGGGGATCCTAAGATTGTCTGGCAACCAAAAGTTCTAGTTCTTTAGTGTTATGTACAACTAGGTGGCGAGCTAGACTTGTTTAAAGCAAGAGACATTTCAGAGGTGGTTTGCCATTGCCTGCCTCTGCGTCACAACCCAGGTATTCCTTGGAGATCGCCCTTCCAAATACTAGCCAAGGCCGACCCTGCTTAGCTTCCAAGATTTGATGGGATCAGTGCTGCACTGTCTTGTCTATGGATGGGTTTTGAATTATTCATAGTATGTTTGCTACAGATTGGTGGCTGCTCCATGGTATATTTACAAATATAATTTCTTTTCTGTTCTGTTTTTGGTTTTGGTTTGTTAATCCCATAGAGTGCTTACTGTATTTTAATATTCTCCCTAGGTTAATCTTCTCCAAATCACCTATATACTTTTTTATTCCATTTATCGTATTTCCACATTTGTTTTTTTTTCCCCTGTCCAATGAACCAGCAGTCTTGGACAGAACCAGTCTTACAAATATGATCCTCTGTCTCCATCCCCCCATAGAAGCCACTGCTTCCAGAAATTTAGCCACAGCCAAAGTAATTCCAGGGTCAGTATCAGCTAAAATGGAAGACACATAAACAGGGGAAACTTAGGAAACTATCGCTGGCTGTATCCACAGATCTCTGAAAGGGTCAACACACAATTAATGAAAATGTGGGATAAGGTTGTAGTCACCCCAGATGCACATGCAGATATTCTATCCAAGTAAGGTACTCCCTGCAATCTACCCACTAAAACAGCAGAGGTGAAAGCATTTAGCCTGGCCGAAAGAAAAGCCCTCCAATATTTAGGGACAGCCTGTTGTTGAAAATAAGATGAAATGGCTGGGCTGTGGCTTGGTATGCAGAAGGTGCCAGGTTCAATCCCTGACATCTCTGGCTCAGGTGACAGCTCCTCCTGAGACTCTAGAGAACCACTGCTAGCCTGAGTAGACAAGAATGAACTTGAAGGAAACTTCATGTGTTCATGTTTTGTGCTTGCTTTGGCAGCACCTATACTAAAAAAATGTTTTCACCCTTCAGTACCTTCCTTGATAGCAGCAAAATTCTTATGAAGATGTCTAGGCCAGGAAAGGATATGAAACTCCAGCTTCTCAGAACTCTGATGACCAGCCTTTCTCACTAAGGGATAGGTCTTTCTAGGTTGTCGAGTAATCATAGGAGATAGTGTGGAGTTCACCGAGTGCTTTATCTTACACAACAGTACAACATGTACTGTATGCTTATCCTAGGTTTGGGTTCTGGCAATAATGTGCAGATTGTTGTTGTTTTTTCTATCCCAAAATTAGCTTTACAGATCTAGGCTATGGTTGATCTCAGATTCCAAGTCCAAGGTAAAGAATTTCAGAGCTGCTTTGCCTTTCACATTTTGTGTTCAAACAGATGCATGTAACACAGATACATGTGCCCTGCACCAGTTCAGAATTGGGCACATTTTTATCACCATTGTTCACTGTAAAATCCTCAAAGTGATCATCAGTGTCCCAAAATGCTCGGGTTCTTTGAAATGTTTCTGAAATTATTTTATGTGATTTCTTCCTTTGCTGGTCCATTCATCATGTGAGGATTGTACATGCTGATGACTCGTACATGTGCTGTGATAAGCAAGGTTGTCTTAGAAGTCGGTAGCCAGTGCCACAAAAGTATAAACATACTGAAGACCATTAATGCAAATCAAACTGAACATGGAGAAGGTTGGCAGCCATTTTGATAATTAAGGATGTATTTTTTTTCTAGCCATTGTGAATTTCTAGCCTGGTTTACACAAATGTTTCCCATGAGATTTTCATAGCTAAGAAGAAGCCACACCTGCTTTTATATGTGGAAACTGCCGGTGTAATCCATCTTGAGATATGTAGCATCCATAACCTTTGATGGCACTGCCTTATTGAACACTTGATGCATTGCTGCAAAATGGTGGCACCCATGCAGCCTTGCTCAGTCCAGTTTGAGCTCAGTGTATAAGTTCATACATTTATGTTCAACAGATGATTCTCTGGTGTAAATAAGTGATCACAGATATAATATCATAGATAGAACTTTCATATCCCCTTTTATCACTTCAAATACAGAGGCTGAAGTCATACATCCATGGACCAGGTAAGAGATGTAGGAGCTGGGTGTCTCATTAGTATGCATAATGCAGCTATGCCTCATGAAGGCAGGCAGCCCCACACCCTTTTTTGTGCAGACTGGGCATCCACACAATCAGGTGTACATGTTATATGTAACTTTATAAGGGTGGAAGGGAAGAACCCATCTAAAAACTCTTGCATGAACTAGATCTACAGTTTTTAATGGGATAAACTCATACAATACACATATTAAGGTATGAAGCACAAATGTATTTGATTTGATAAATTATGCAGTTTTTGCTTTGTTTTGTTTTTTCCTCTTGAGAAGAAACTCATTCAGTTATGTCTGCATCTGGGTGGGCCTAGACGAATAACCTGGGATGAGCTAGCTAATTATCTTCAAATGGGACCAAGAACACCTTTAGGACAGCACAGAAATAAGCTATGTTATGAAGACATTCCAGGCAGAATAATCAACTAAGACCAATCAGCATGTCTAAAATTACTTGGAAGAAGATGGAGTGCAAGGAAAACACCAAGGCTGTGGAAACAGAAAACAAGAATGTGATGTATAATCTGGCATGCTGCTCCATGCAATGAGCAGTAGCCTTCACCCCTTGCTGCAATTTTGGCATCTAGAAGAGTTTATCTTTGAGTAACATGTAATATGTAAGGTAGATTGCAGAAAAAGAATGTAGACAATGTAGCTATCAGTAGATTGTTTTGGTTAAAACCTACTAGAGATTTCAAAGTAAATTAGGCTGGTTTTTAAAACTTTGTTTATCCTTTACTCTTTCTTTTTTTTTTCTTTCCCTCCCCCCCTGTCCAGAAATCAACCCTGCATTAACCGTTAAGCAAAATAAGCACATGCTTAGGGCACCAAAGGAAGGGGAGGCACCACGGAGAGTTTTTACTTACATTGATTACTACTATTTAGTGTTAAATTAATTTAAAAAATAAAGTTTAATATAGTTGTAAGGTCTGGCCTAGGGGATGGCCTGGAAGAAAACTGAATTTTAAATCTCTTATTTCACCTTTAGCACTTATTGAGTCTGAATGTCTTGTCAGTTAAGCAATGGAAGGGCTGTGGGGCACCATTGCTGGGCTATGCTTAGGGCATCAGCTGGCCGTACTCTGGCCCTGCCAGAAATACATATTGTCAACTAAATATTCTGTAGAAGGAAACTAACACTTTAAAAAGGTATGAACTTGCAGCTGAGATATTGCCTCCCAAGTTGTAACCTCTTTTTAATTGCTTTCACACTGTTTCAAAGTAAACTGTCCATCTGAAAAGAGAGATCCACTCCTTTCACCCAGTTCAGCTATGGACCTTATATGCATGGAAGAAGGGTTCTGAGTGTATATTCATAAATGAATAAGAACATAAGAACATAAGAGATGCCAATGTTGGATCAGGCCAAAGGCCCATCCAGTCCAACACTCTGTATCACACAGTGGCCAGAAATACCAGTGCCATCAGGAGGTCCACCAGTGGGGCCAGGACATTAGAAGCCCTCCCACTGTTGACCCCCCCCAAGCACCAAGATGACAGAGCATCACTTGCCTCAGAGTCCCTATCTATACCTTGTGGCTAATAGCCACTGATGGACCTCTGCTCCATATGCTTATCTAATTCCCTTTTGAAGCAGTCCATGCTTGTAGCCGCCACCACTTCCTGTGGCAGTGAATTCCAAGTGTTAATCACTCTTTGGGTGAAGAAGTACTTCCTTTTGTCCGTTCTAACCCGACTGCTCAGCAATTTCATGGAGTGCCCACGAGTTCTTGTATTGTGAGAAAGGGAGAAAAGTACCTCTTTCTCTACCTGCTCTATCCCATGCATAATCTTATAAACCTCAATCATGTCACCCCTCAGTCTTCGTTTCTCCAAGCTAAAGAGCCCTAAGCGCCTTAACCTTTCCTCATAGGGAAAGTGTTCCAACCCTTTTATCATTCGAGTTGCCCTTTTCTGCACTTTTCCCAAAGCTATAATATCCTTTTTAAGGTGTGGTGACCAGAACTGCACACAGTATTCCAAATGAGGTCGCACCATTGATTTATATAGGGGCATTATGATATTGGCTGATCTGTTTTCAATACCCTTCCTAATAATCCCCAGCATAGCATTGGCCTTCTTTATTGCAGTCACACACTGTCTCGACATTTTCAGTGAGTTATCTACTACAACTCCAAGATCTCTCTCTTGATCAGTCTCTGCCAGTTCAGACCCCATCAACGTGTATTTATATTTAGGATTTTTGGCTCCAATGTGCATCACCTTGCACTTGGCCACATTGAACCCCATTTGCCATGTTGACGCCCACTTGCCCATCCTTGACAGATACCTTTGGAGTGCCTCACAATCCTCACTGGTTTTCACCACCCTGAACAACTTCATATCATCCACAAATTTAGCCACTTCACTGCTTACTCCCAACTCCAAATCATTAATGAACAAGTTAAAAAGCAGTGGACCAAGTACTGCTCCCTGCGGTACCCCACTGCTAACCACCCTCCACTTAGAGAACTGCCCATTTATACTCACTCTCTGTTTTCTATTAATTAGCCATTTTTGATCCATAAAAGGACTTGTCCTTTTATCCCATGATTTTTGAGCTTACTTAGGAGCCTTTAATGAGGAACTTTATCAAAATCACAAATAAAACAGACAATCCATAAACATACGTTTCCCTAGCTTAGTCCAACCACTGGGACTGCACTCACTAAAGAGTCCTGAGTTAATTTGATAATCATGGCATAAGGGAACAGGTTCTCCTATGGATTAGTAAATGGTTTAAGGACAGAAAGCAGGGAGTAGGAGGAAACACACATGAATGAAATAAACAATGAGAATCCATGAGTTATTGGGATCACTTCTATGTAACTTGTTCATAAATCACCTGGATGCCAACAGTGGGTAGTGAAGTGGCCAGCTTTGCACATGACATTCAGAAAGGTAAAAAAAACCTGGCTGATTGCACAGAACCCCAAAAGGTGTTCTCACAAAAAGAACACTATGGCAAATGGAAGAACTACCTGGCTCCAGCCATTAAGAACATAAGAAAAGCCCTGCTGGATCAGACCAGTGGTCCATCTCACACAGTGCCCAACCAGTTACTCTGGAGGGCCAAGAACACAGCACAGAGGCCATGGCTTTCCCCTGATGTTGCCTCCTGGCACTAGTATTCACAGGTTTAATGCCTCTGAATATGGAGGCCAGAGAATGTACAGCCATCAGTATCTTTCTTCCTCCTTTCTTGCCTGAAAGCATTCTGCTTTAACTGCCAGTTGCCCTGAAACTTTAGAACCGAGGGCAAAAATCTTCTGGCCTTGGTCCCCAATTAAAGGACAAAGGGCCATTGATAGATTCCACTTATTATTAATTGTTAGTAATGCTAAATAAAAATAGCTGGAGGCTATGATTCCAAGTAACTAATTAGCCAACTGAAAGTCAGCATCAGAAATAAACTTTTTCACGGATACATCTTTCATATATGAATTTTGCAAAAGCATGGAGCTACATCACTCTGTCCCCATATCTATATAGAACCAGTAGAAACTTGATAAAAGGACACAAAGAAAGCACACTGCACAATAGCCAAGGCTAACCACAAAGAAGGAAAGACAGAATAAGGTATTTTCAGACCTCTTATAGATGCTCTGCTTCAGAACAGAAACATCCTCCAAGAAGAATTTCATTTCTAGCTCTAACCACCAGGAATTCAAAGACAAGGCACCCCACACAGATAAGCAAAAGATGAGCTCACCAAGGAGGGAGAACCCAGACCTCAAAGTATGACTCCAGAGTACTCTCCACCCTACTCTGTTAAGTATTTTAAAGGTGTACTGAGTACTCAAATACCGATGGACTCAGAGTTTTTCATGTTCCCCTTGAGCATGAAGAAACAGTATCCTAGCGGAAAAAAATTGTCGTGTTCAGTATTCACATATGAAACATGGGATAAACATGCACTTTGTAAAAACAAACTCCCAAATGCGGATAAGCTCCCACCATGTGCTAGGAATAGCAGTGGGATATATAGCTAATTTTAATGCTGAACAGCAGGAATTCCACCTGTTGCTGCTACCAGCAAAAATATACAGCTTATTCTTTCACTGAGAATTGGAGCCAGAGCAAACAGTCCAGAACCAACAATACCTGGAGACTGACGCAAGTCCTCAAGCTGCTTTCACAGCCGCATCCAACACACAGGAAAGGATGTTTTTCATCCAGTGCCTTGCTGGTCACAAGTGAGATCTGTAGCAACAAAAGTAGCCCATGCGAAGTCCATTGTTCCTGTGCAGGGCTGCCATCTCTCCCCTCCCATGAGTTTGTCGCCTTTCAAAGGTGGATGGAAGTGTAAAAAGTATTACCCACAGTAACCTTGCAATTATGGTCCATTCTTCTATAACCATGTAGCCCCCTCCATCTCTCTTGCAACCTTTTTGTTCCAGTCAGGGACACCAATACAAACCTATAGTGATCACTACTATATTTATATCAGGTATGCAGAAGCATTGGTACTACTTGGGGGGGGGGCCTGGGAGGAGACTATTTCCTTTTTTGCAAACTGCCTGGCCACTGCACACGTTGGAGGCAAGTGTGCTGGGCTCTTGTGTATTGGGGCTGCGGTCACACGGAACATTAGCCACACTAGAGGGTCGGAAGATAGGCCTATTTTCCGGGCGCGATCTCACCACCACATCTGGGAAGCTCAGAGCTCCCGTGGCTCACCCGAGGCTTCCCGCCGAAGATGCGGGGTAAAAAACTAGTACCTCCGAGGTACTAGTTTCTGGTAACTGCAGGGCAAGGGCGGGCGTCTGATCGCATTTCCAGTGGCATCCGGTGCCCGCCCATGTCCCCTTGCAAAAAGGTTTTTTTTCCCAAGTCTCCATGGATGCGCACAAGCACCCAATGGAGCATGCGCATACTTTGATGTACAGAAAAAAACAAACCCGTTTGCCGCACTGCACCACTTCTTTGCCGTGCCGCAGGATTGTCCTGTGATCGCATTTCCAGTGGCATCCGGTGCCCACCCATGTCCCCTTGCAAAAAGGTTTTTTTCCCAAGTCTCCATGGATGCGCACAAGCACCCAACGGAGCATGCGCATACTTTGATGTACAGAAAACAAACAAACCCGTTTGCCGCACTGCGCCACTTCTTTGCCACGCCGCAGGATTGTCCTGTGATCGGCACCTCCCCCCTACCCACGGGACCTCCATGGGACGTCTGCTCATGCAACCGCGCATTATTTTGCCCGGGGGCAAACAGCCATGCCTCTCCCCCCCCCGTGATATCCGGTCTGTGTGACTGGGGCCTATAGTGAGCAGGGCTTCTTCTTTTTTTCCTTTTTGAAAAAGAGGTGCTGGAACTCCCAAGAGGGAAATAAAGTTTTCAATCTGTATACTGAAAACTCATGAATTTTTTAACATTTTTAAAAGAATTTTGTCAAAGAGGTTCCAGAACTCTGTTCTGGCAAGGTTCCCCAGAAAAAAAGCCCTGATAGTGAAAGAAGAATTTGCTAAAATAATGCAGTTTCAATTCACTTCAGCAACTGTTTGCAAGTGGATTTTGCCATTTCACAGAGTAAAATCAAGTTGCAAAGTGCATTGAAAGTGGATTGAAAGTGTGTTAATTTAGTGTGTGTGAAAGTGCCCTACGATGAGTTATATGATATCATCTCAGGGTTCCTGCCATCATTGCATGTTGATTGGCACCTTCTATGTATGCAGTTACAGAGGAAATCACTGGTAAGCAATATCACTGTTGATGAATGGCAATGTAATTGCTTGGGAATGGGAGTCTCCCATCCACCAGCTGAGTTATTGCTCCCCATTGACTCTAGCAGTGCTTGTCATTGTTGCTATATTGGTTCTTTTAAAAATACTGTTTATTATGGTTTTGAAGGTTATTGGGGAATTATAGGATCCTATTGCCAAGAAGACTCTTGAGAGTCCCTTGGACTGCAAGAAGATCAAATCAGTCAATCCTAAAAGAAATCAACCCTGACTGTTCCCTGGAAGGCCAGATAATGAAACTGAAGCTCAAATACTTTGGCCACCAAATGAGAAGGGAGCACTCCCTGGAGAAGAAGACCCTGATGCTGGGAAAGATTGAAGGTCAAAGAAGACGGGGACGGCAAAGGATGAGATGGTTAGACAGTGTCATAGATGCAACGAACATGAAATTGAGCCAACTTCAGAGGACAGCGGAAGACAGGAAGGCCTGGTGTGATCTGGTCCATGGGGTCGCGAAGAGTCGGACTTGACTGTGCGACTGAACAACAACCTTGCCAACTATGCTGTGCTGGTGGTAGCCCTAGTTTAGTGGCAGTCATCATAACTAAACCATAAGACCAGTCAATATGATATACAAGTCTCTTGTGATGGAACCAGCCCTGTATGGAACAGGCTAGTCACGTACAGGCTCTTTTTTGTTTATGACCATAGAACACAGGGAGAACTGTCTGTAGCCTCCCCACTTCTACTGTTTTTGTGTCCTCAAGCTGGCCCACAGAGCTACTGTTGGCTCCACTGTAAAAATGATGTGTAGCCAGGTAAGTAACATGATTTTTACAATGCAACCAATAATGGCTACATGGGGCAGAGTGAGGATGTGAAAGAGGGGGCTATAGCCATTTCCCCTGTATGCTTATTAATTTCTTCAATTCATTTATACCCTACCTTTCTTGCTAATTGGAACCCAAAGTGGCTTACATAATTCTCCTCTCCTCCATTTTATCCTCACAAAATTCCAGTGAGGTAGGTTGGGCTGAGAGAGTATGACTGGCCCATTGTCACCCAGTGAGCTTCCATGGCACATGTGGGGAATCGAACCTAAATACTAGCCCAACACTCTTAACCAGTGCACCACACTGGCTGTGGTCGCAAACAGAAAACAGACAGCATGAATTTGGGAAGCACAAAACTCCCATCACAATGTGATACAATGTCCTCATGTTGTTGCCCAACAGACACCACAAATTTGTAATGTGTAAATGAAGCTCTAAAAATAATAATAATAGAACACTAAATATTACTAACCATTTGGGGGACATAATACTATGAGGACTCTTAACGTTGACATAGCTTAGGGCTTCAGCCTGTCTTAATTTGGCCATGGATTTTGGCTGGGTTTTTTCTGTCAGCTTTTCTGGAAACACTGCCATTTTCATTCTCAAGATAAAAACGTTGTTTTAAAAGTTCAACAATGTTTCTTGGAAGGATGTGGTAGTGAGGGAAGAAAGGAGCCTGAGTCTGTTGACCCAAGACATTTTCATGCAAGAGATCCTTCCCTTGTCCCGTTGTGGTTGAGAGATGCTTCCTAACAGCAAGTGCCACTTGTAGACTAATGCATTTATATCCTACCAGCAGGAAAGTAGGCCTCCCTGTTGTGATTAGAGAAACAATTCTCATAGAAATGCCTCTTTTACTCCCACACTGTATATCCTTAGTGTGATTAAGAAGTTCTTTTGAGTGAATGTGTTGTGGTACAAGACAACTGGGAACAAGGGGACTTTCTAAGGAGAGACAAAATAGTTTGGACATTTACTCTGCCGTCCTAAGAAGAGTTATATTTCTACTCAGGACAGCACTCTTAGAGATTTAAATAACCGAGAGTGCACTGTATGAATCAGTATTTTACACTTCTGGATTGTCAAAAAGACCGATTATGGGGAAACATTCATTCATTTGGACCATTTTTAATCCTGCAGCTCTTGGCCTGAAAAAGGCTCTATGGGCAGCTTCTGAAACATAAAACCTCAATCTTAAAAGAAAATAAACAATAAGAACAATTAACAGAATAGCAATAAAGCTAGTTGAAAATTATAAAAGAACAAGTGGAGACCCGCAACAAAATGTTGCGTACTGTTGGGTCTCCACTTTTTCTCTTCCCCCCTCCCCTCCGTAGGCCTCCCTCGTCTCTCTCCCCCTCCCCTCCTAAGCGAGCCATCGGGCCTCGCTCATCTCGGTGTTGGCACACCACGCAACAGGCCCATTTGACTAACAATGGTGCTGCAATGCTTTCTAGAATACTGTAATAAAATAGCTGTCAGTGGAGTAGAAACAAATGCCCTCTACTGTATATATGAGCCTCTGCCTAATAGTGCGATCACCCACATTTGGAGTATGTGTGTGAATACTGAACTGAGCTGATGGCACAAAACTCCTTTAATGGTTTGGTCCCCCTATTTAAATTCCTGAAAAGAGATCATGTCAGGACCTCATATTTAAGGACTTTGACAACAATGAATTTGAGGATGGCTTTTACTAGTCTACAAGTGGAGACACGCAACAAAATGTTGCGTACTGTTGGGTCTCCACTTTTTCTCTCCCCCCCTCCCCCCCCCTCCGTAGGCCTCCCTCGTCTCTCTCCCCCTCCCCTCCTAAGCGAGCCGTCAGGCCTCCTCATCTCTTCCCCCCTCCTCCCCCTTCCCTCCGAAGCGAGCCCCGGCAGCTCCTGCAGCTGGGCCTCGCTCGTCTCTTTCCCCCTCCCCCTCCCCTCCCCTCCGAAGCGAGGCCCGGCAGCTTGTAGCCGCCCGAGCCTCGCTGGGCTCCGGCTGGCTGGCTGGCCGGCCAGACCGCTGGATCCAAAGCGGCGGCGGCGAGGCCGGCAGCAGAGCGTTCTGTGCGCGTGCGCACGGAACGCTCTTGCACTTTCGGGGGGATTTAAACATCCCCCTGAATTTTTTTTCAACTTTTTGTATTTTTGTGCACACATGGGGACTGGCCCACGTGTGCACAAACCTCCCCCGGCCCCCCAGCTGCCCCCTCCGTGCTGATTTAAGTATCCGCACGGAGGGGGCAACTTGGCTATTAGATATATAGATGGCTTCAAAACAATATTAAAAGATTGAAACGTTCATGAAATCAGTACAACAACCATAAGATAAAGTGAGCAAAAGTCTGGAGTAGGAAAAGGTGGAACCCAGCTAAAAGCTTGCTGCCTGTGGGTTGGTAAGGCTTTTCTGAAGCAACTTGCCAGATATGAGACTGAGCAACTGCTGCAAATGATTCCGGCTAATCACTCCATGCCAGTTGCCTTGCCTTACTGCCTCAAGGGGGACCCATAATGCCAGGCTACACGAAAGAAGCCAAAGCCTAGAAAAGAAAGATCCCAGGACTCAGACCCCAAATATAGCAGGTGTGTTTTTCTTTTGTGGAGAATATTTGCAGTGATTGTTATCAAAAGACTAACCATTACCACACTTGGCCCCATTTGCAATCGAAGTATGAAAAATACCTGAACCAGCAAAAAAAGAGTTTTAATCATGTGGGGAGAGGAAGATGTTCAAAGAAGAAGCATTTGGTTTCCTTGATTCCTCTTCTTCCTTTCTTTTGCCTTACCTATAGAATACCATGCATGCACCAAAGAAGCAATGCACTGATGTGCATGTTACATATATGTCAACATTACAAACTAGGAGACAACTCTTGCTAGACAACAACCTTTCTCTGTGTCCTCTCTGAGGGCCAAAACAGACATGATACCAGGAAATCCTCAAATGGATCATTCCAGAGGTATGTTAAAAATGGGAGCATTTGCTAATAACAGCTTGGGAGGGATCAGTTTCAACTGGCAATGCTGGACATTGGAGAATGTTTAAAAACACTCTTACTCTCTAGTATAGCCCCCAACCAAATCTGATCCCCCCAGTGTTCCTGTTGCCCAGTTAAATGAGCTGGGAAGAGCCATTCATGACTGAAATCTCCCAGTATAACGTCTGTCTCAGGAAGGTCAGAAAGAAGAATTAATACAAATCAATCGGGGTGAGACCTCAGTCATCACTTTATCATATGAAAATACTCAAAATACAGAAATATTGCTGTAATTTAATTGGGCATACAGCATCCCTGAAGTACATTGCTTTTTCTCCCAGTGCTCCTTTCCTGAATTATAACAGCTGGACACAGTACAACACTGGCTTACTGATGCTGCAGTTTAGATTATCCTTTATTAAGCTGAAACAAGAGAAGCAGCAAACTCTCGTAGGGAGTTGAGAAGTTTTCCACCTTTTGCTGATTGCATATCGTACAGGAAATGGAGGTTTTTGAACAGCTTCGCCAAGTTGTTCTGGGTCTCATCTTAACAGACCTGTCACCTTAAAATAAGTTCTCATCCTCATCACATTTTCTGTAGATTAACAAATGCTTTTGTGTGCATGTTAATTGAATATCAGCATTTTAGCAGATAAATAAGATAGCAGAGAAATACCCAGAATATCATTTTTTCCAGTCCTGTGTCCTGGAATAGAACTGTAAAAGATCTGGAATTCAGCTTGAGACCTAAATATATGTCAATTAGCAAAATGTCCATCACTATGATGGAAGTGGTGCTTATAAACATGCATATTGAGAGACGTTGCTCCTTAAGAGTAATGAGAAACCATTAGGCCAAACTAGATGAGGTACTGATAGTTCCATGTCTGGAGATTCACTGTTTCTTTCCATATAGTACTGGCACAGGGTCCTTAGCATTTTCCGGGCCTGAAATGACTCTGTATTTGCACCATGCCTTATTGCAGCAAACTTGAGTGCCCTTTGCATGTTGCCAGTACTTTTACACCAAAGGGGGCAAGTAGCAGTTCCCTGGAGGTATTTATGGTTGGGGAAATGATGACAGATGAAAGAGTTAACCTCGCCTCTCTCCTGCACGATGGTCCTACACTGAATCAGGTCCCCGGACAGCTGTTATTTATAACGTAAAAGCATTTAGAAGGTCCAAATACAAAACTTTCAGCATTTCTTCTGGTTTGGCCTTTAGGAATATCACTTGGATAGAAATTTGTTCCTTACCTTGTGATTCCATTGACACCCACTACTGAAAATCGTAAGTGTTTTTCTCTACATATAGCCCACCATTGTAGGGTATGTGTTTTGGTCAACACTAAAGTGTGAAGGAACATTGAAGAGGGGAATGGAACAGTGGGCACTGACTTTCACAGAAAGAGATTCTTGCATGATATGCCTTTCCCAGTAGCAAATCCACTCACATAATGATGTCTTCCTATCTTGTTAATGATATAGATTTTTTTCCTATTTAGATATGTAATACTAATATGAAATGTATCACACCCATTAAGCATTATGCAGACATGTTCTCTTAAATCATTTATACAGTTCTCAGTTTTTATTTGAATGTTCAATAAAAACACTCTGCAGCATTCATAGGAAACTAGATGTAGTTCAAACAAGACCATACTGCAGCAGCAAGGCCTTTTACCCGGTGAAAACAGCTGTCCTTTGAGCTGGCCACCTGGGCTCAGACTCAATGAAGAATAGTTCTCTCAGGGAAAAATCCCCTTAACAACAAATTAAAACCTATTTTCCTGTCTTACTTTGATAACCAAAGACAAAGAAGTTTCATAAATGACTATTTCCCATACTTAGAATTGTCACTGTCACCTAGGGTTTGGAAATGCAGAATTTTACAAAGCCCAAAAGCAATAGAAGTAATGTTCCATTTTATTTCAAATATATGTAAGTAATACCATGATATGTCAAAGTGGATTTATTTTAAAAGAATTATGAAGCCAGAATGCCAGCAGAGGGTTGGGGGCTATCCAGTGTTTTGCATGGAGTGTCACATATATGACTATCTGCCCACTGGACAGAAGTCCTGGGTGTGTGCTCGGTGTAAGGAGCTCCTGGTTCTCAGGGAACGTGTTTGCTCTCTTGAGGCCAAGGTGGCTGACCTGGAGAAGCAGAGACAGTCAGTTAGGTGCACAGAAAAGACTCTTGGGGACTTGTTAGATATGTCCCACTCTGGATCTGGCAGCCAACTTAGGTCCAGGACCTCCAAGGTAGCCTTCTCAGAAGTGTTACCTGTTCCACGCGCAGGGCCGGAGAGACAGGCAGAGATCAGGAGTCTCAATGCGTGGATGAGACGATGGTGTAGGGGGGAAGGGTTCAGGTTTGTTAGGCACTGGGATACTTTTTGGAACAAGAGGGAGCTGTACAGGCGAGACGGTCTCCACTTGTCCCGAGAAGGAACCAGGCTGCTGGCACTTAAAATCAAAAAGGTGGCAGAGCAGCTTTTAAACTGAATATTGGGGGAAAGCCGACAGGAGATGAAAAGTCTCTGGTTCGGGTTGGCTCATCTGAGAGAGGTGAGGGGGTACCGGTTGCTTTTCTACAGGGAGGTGGATTGAAATTGTCCACAGAGGCCATGGCTGGTGACATGGACTGCCGGACAACGACTCGAGATAGCAAGAGGAAGGATGCAGGCTTAACTTGTAAGGGAAATTACAGCTGTTTCTATACAAATGCTAGAAGTGTCCGAGGTAAAATCGGGGAGTTGGAGTGCTTGGTGTCGGAGGGAAAAATAGACATTGTGGGTATTTCTGAAACTTGGTGGGATGAGGAAAATCAGTGGGACACAGTGATTCCCGGTTATATATTATATCGGAAGGATAGGGGGGGAAGGGTTGGAGGTGGGGTAGCTCTGTATGTCAGAGAGGGTATAAAGTCTAGAAAGATTGAGAGGCTAAGTGAATTGGATTCGCTTCTGGAAGTTCTATGGGTTGAAATAGGGGGGCCAAAAGGAAACTTAACACTGGGAGTTTGTTATCGCCCACCAGATCAAAAGATAGAGGAGGATTATAAAATGATGAATGCCTTAAAGATAGCAACTAGACAAAAACACTGTGTAATAATAGGTGATTTTAACTACCCACACATTGATTGGGTCAATATGTGTTCTAGTCGGGAAAAAGAGATTGAGTTTCTAGACACTCTAAATGACTGTGCTATGGAGCAGATGGTCACGGAACCTACCAGGGGAGAGGCGATCCTTGATTTGGTCCTAAGTAACACTCAAGACCTGGTGAGAGATGTAAAAGTGATTGCACCGCTTGGAAACAGTGATCATAATGTTGTTGAGTTCATCATTTGTACAAATAGAGAATTGGCCAAAAAGACTCACACAACCATTTTTAACTTTAAAAGGGGTAATTTCTCTGATATGAGGGGACACGTGGGGAGGAAACTGAAAGGAAAAGTAGAAAGGGTCAAAACAATTGGGGAAGCTTGGGATCTATTTAAAACTACGATCCTAGAAGCTCAAAAAATATATATTCCGCAGGTTAGGAAAGGCACAAACAGGTATAGGAAAAAGCCTGCATGGTTAACAAACAGAGTAATGGAGGCTGTAAAAAGTAAAAAGAATTCCTTTAAGCAGTGGAAAGCTAGTCACAGTGAGGCTGATAAAACGGAACACAGGCTATGGCAAATAAAATGCAAGTCTGAGGTCAGGCAGGCAAAAAGGGAATATGAGGAGCATATAGCAAAAAACGTAAAAACCAACAATAAAACTTTCTTCAAATACATTAGAAACAGGAAACCAGCCAGGGAGGCAGTGGGGCCCTTGGACGACCAAGGGGTAAAAGGAGTATTGAAGGATGATAGGGAAATGGCTGAGAAGCTAAATGCATTTTTTGCCTCCGTCTTCACTGTGGAAGATGAGAAGTGCTTGCCCACTCCAGAACCACTGATTTCAGGAGGGGTGTTGGAAGACCTGAGTCAGATTGAGGTGACGAGAGAGGAGGTCCTAAAACTGATAGACAACTTAAAAACTGATAAATCACCAGGCCCAGATGGCATACATCCGAGAGTTCTGAAAGAACTCAAATGTGAACTTGTAGATCTCCTGACAAAGATATGTAATCTTTCCTTAAAATCTGCCTCCATTCCTGAGGATTGGAAGGTAGCTAATGTCACTCCCATCTTTAAAAAGGGTTCCAGAGGAGATCCGGGAAATTACAGGCCAGTCAGTCTGACGTCGATACCGGGTAAATTGGTGGAAACCATTATTAAGGAAAGAATTAGTAGGCACATAGATGAACAAAACCTATTGAGGCAGACTCAGCACGGTTTCTGTAAGGGAAGATCTTGTCTCACTAACCTGTTAGTGTTCTTTGAGGGGGTGAACAAACATGTGGACAAGGGGGATCCAATAGATATTATTTACCTTGACTTCCAGAAAGCTTTTGATAAAGTTCCTCATCAAAGGCTCCTAAGTAAGCTCAAAAATCATGGGATAGAAGGACAAGTCCTTTTATGGATCAAAAACTGGCTAGTTCATAGAAAACAGAGAGTGAGTGTAGGTGGGCAATTTTCTCAGTGGAGGGTGGTAAGCAGTGGGGTACCGCAGGGATCAGTACTTGGTCCACTGCTTTTTAACTTGTTCATTAATGATTTGGAGTTGTTCGGGGTGGTGAAAACCAGTGAGGATTGTGAGGCACTCCAAGGGGATCTGTCAAGGATGGGCGAGTGGGCGTCAACATGGCAAATGGGGTTCAATGTGGCCAAGTGCAAGGTGATGCACATTGGAGCTAAAAATCCTAAATATAAATACACATTGATGGGGTCTGAACTGGCAGAGACTGATCAAGAGAGAGATCTTGGAGTTGTAGTGGATAACTCACTGAAAATGTTGAGACAGTGTGTGACTGCAATAAAGAAGGCCAATGCTATGCTGGGGATTATTAGGAAGGGTATTGTAAACAGATCAGCCAATATCATAATGCCCCTATATAAATCAATGGTGAGACCTCATTTGGAATACTGTGTGCAGTTCTGGTCACCACACCTTAAAAAGGATATTATAGCTTTGGGGAAAGTGCAGAAAAGGGCAACTCGAATGATAAAAGGGTTGGAACACTTTCCCTATGAGGAAAGGTTAAAGCGCTTAGGGCTCTTTAGCTTGGAGAAATGACGACTGAGGGGTGACATGATTGAGGTTTATAAGATTGTGCATGGGATAGAGGAGGTAGAGAAAGAGGTACTTTTCTCCCTTTCTCACAATACAAGAACTCGTGGGCACTCCATGAAATTGCTGAGCGGTCGGATTAGAATGGATAAAAGGAAGTACTTCTTCACCCAAAGAGTGATTAACACATGGAATTCACTGCCACAGGAAGTGGTGGCGGCTACAAGCATGGACGGCTCCAAAAGGGAATTAGATAAGCATATGGAGCATAGGTCCATCAGTGGCTATTAGCCACAAGGTATAGATAGGGACTCTGAGGCAAGCGATGCTCTGTCTTCTTGGTGCTTGGGGGGGGGTCAACAGTGGGAGGGCTTCTAATGTCCTGGCCCCACTGGTGGACCTCCTGATGGCACCCGGTATTTTTGGCCACTGTGTGACAGAGTGTTGGACTGGATGGGCCTTTGGTCTGATCCATCATTGGCGTCTCTTATGTTCTTATGGATAACCTCCATTCTGGGCGATGCACAGGTGAAATAAAAATGTCTACATATTTGTGTGACACCCAAGGTCTGCAGAAAAAGAGGATCATGTGACTTAGCCAAAAGGAAAAAACCGCCTCCTCCACCCCAAAACAAAATAGGGGTATGTTCCAGGAGGTAGAGTCCATATGCTGAGAACAGCTGAGAGTCTATTAATGGACAAAGGGAAGTAGGAAATCAATCTACTCAGCCACTATAAAATCCCAACATTTGGGTGAGAATGCCAAATTATTCTTCCTTCCTTTGCTTATTGATGCCCCCCTTCTAAAAATACCTTAACATTATTCTAGACTAATCAAGCAGACTGGAGCCCATTTCATGTGTCCAATATAAAGTTTTTTTCTCCACTTTATACTCAGTTACCAACTGAGCATGCATGCCGAACACTTCAAAAATAATGCTATAGAAAGCTGGAAACAGCACAACCACCAAGCAAAGTGTCCTCTGAGAACAAATTACTCTACTTGAAGCATAATGGACTGCTAATGCATGATTGACAGACCTCGGTATAGATATCTGTATTCAAGACAAGTTAGGAAATGACCTACTCTTTACCTTTCCAAAATACTCCTTCAGGGCTGATGATGCTCATTTTGGTTTAGACATAGGGTGTCCCTTGATTCAAATGAAGCATTACATGTGTGAAAGAGAAGAAAAATCAATTACCACTACTCCAGAGAGACAGGATGTACCTATTCCTTCTATGGCACTAATTTCAGAGTCAAGAGAAAACAAAAGTATTCCATAATTGCCCTGTGCAATTATGCCAAACAAAACTTTGGTAGACTAGGATGATCTCTGTGTGGGTATCAATGAAGTACATCTGAGTATCTTAACACCAAGCTCTGCTATTGCTTTTAGGTACTGCTCATGTCTTTATAAATTACTGGACTGTCTGAATGAAAAAATGATCACGTGATTAGATTAAATGGCATTGCTTTGCATAACACCATAACAGCAAAGGCAATAAAATTTGTAGGTGTTGGAATTATACCAACCAAAAGATAAGTATGTTGTAAAACATTTTGCACATATACTTAACTGGCAAGAAAATACAACTTTGTTTTTAAGATTCCTATTTGCCTAATTTCAACTTCTCACCAATACCTCTTGTTTAGCACACATTTCAGGATCATGTATTATTGCCTAAATTTGGTAACTTATAGTATATGTGGTCTTTTTTGAAAAAAGCCTTGGATTTTCTTCTGTTTATAAAACAATCATTATTGTCTCAGTTCTGGCTTCTGTGTAGAAATCCCTGTACCTTTTAGCTCTCATGCAATTGCTGTTGACTGCCATGGTGATTTAACTCAGAACCTGAGGTCAGCAGCTCAGAATTTTGTTCTGCACTTTGCCTACCTGACTTCAGGGAAGAGATTGAACAGTGTCCTCTGCTCAAACAGCACCAACCTGAATATGGCTAGCACTGGAACAGCACTCTTCATAGGGGAGCCAATGAGAAGCTGACTGAAGCTGCTGCTTCTAGACTGACCTCTGCAGCCTGAGCAACTCATCCATGGAGTGAAGACTGTGCTAGTTCTGCTGACTCTGTTCGACCTTGTGCCTTGCCTGAGCCTTGTGGAT
Source organism: Gekko japonicus (assembly GCF_001447785.1). Lineage (NCBI taxonomy): Eukaryota > Metazoa > Chordata > Lepidosauria > Squamata > Gekkonidae > Gekko > Gekko japonicus. Next base: position 1,119,837 of record NW_015160222.1, on the reverse strand, counting down.
TCCTGACCTTTGCCTCTTTTAACCTGCACTGTGGATTCCTGACTTCCTGGCCTGACCCCTGTCCATGGTATTGCCATGCCCTATGGACTTCTTGCCTATCTCTGACATTTTGGCTATCTGATCTTTAGTCTAACTTAAGAATCTCTGTCCTGCTTGACCTGGCACCATCTCTGTGACAATTACTTAGTCCAGTCATTTGAATATTGTATTGCGGGAATCTAGTACCATGGCCCTGCCTGAATAGCTTTCTGAATAATGTCTGAACCCAAATTTAGGCTCGTATTGAATTACATAAACATGGGATTTTGTTCCTGCTGTCGGCACAATGAACGAGACATCTGCTAATGAAGTGCGGGTATTGAATGTCAGTTGATGGAAGCAGCCATAGACTTATCGTTTTTATCAATCTCTGAAATGCAGATTAATCCCATTATTCTATCAAACTCCTATAAATGACTTGAACATATGCTTTTGCAATAGTACATTAAAGTAATTTGTTTTCCACGGCTGGCTAGTATAGTTTCTAACTTGTTTGCCATGGTACCTAACAGCATGTCTTGGGAATAACTGAAAAGGTATGATACCAGATTCTTTCCACTTCTTTTTACAGTGTGGGAAGGCTTGAAACTGTTTCATTTTCTTTTCAGTTTGTGACGTAATTCTTACATGGACAAACTAAGCACTTCACAGGTCTTCCAGCCTCTTTTCAAGGAAAATTCATGGGCACAAAGTGATCACTTAAATTGGTGCATAGAAAACTCTTTTTGTAATGCAATAATAAAAGGAAAAGTAGAAGAGCAAAGAAAAGAAGAAACAACAGATAATCCATATAAATGTAACAACATACCATATACAGCCAGATGATTGATTGATGATAGATAGACAGACAGACAGATAGATCTACAATGCCTTAAAGAAAACAAATGGCTTAATACCATCCTTTATTTAATCATTCCATGACATAACAAATACAGACAATTTTCTATTAAAATACCTGATTGAACTTGAGAGGTGTTGCAACTTTGGCATCCATGTGTTAGTCATATTATCAGAAATATAATAGCAGGCTAACTGCTCATTTCCTGTGGAGATCTCCTTGAACTTCCATTGACTGGGTCATACCTTGCCTAGTGGCTGTAATTAAACAAGACATTACTACACCTTTTGAATAACACAACAACTAAATTGGTGAATTGTAAATAAGCCACATCTCTACATCTCATAGCCTTAAAGTATCCAAAAACTTTCTGCTGCATTATGGGACCTGGCCAGCTAGGAAATGGACATAACCAAAACTCTCAAGTCCCACAGCAATGGCTGGAAGAGAAGAATGGCTGCAGAGCAAGCTGGAAAAATTGCTCCTTGTAAATCTACGCCTGCTCTGGAAGTGATTACTTCACTTCATTTAAGGAGTGAGAAGGGCTTGACAGCCACACAATGCAACATGGGACACATACAGAGCTGTCCTAAGCACAGTTGCATCCTTCTAAGTCCACTGAAGTCAATCATAGTTAGGGATGCCAGGCAATGCCAGGCAACCACTGGAAAGACTGTGGGGAGAAATATAGAGGAAGTCTGCATTGCATAGGTAGCTCTAGGAATTGCTGGAAACTCTATGATAAAACAATCAAGTTTTGGGTAATTCCTAGAGCTAATCAATGTCACTTCCATTTTTTAACCAGAAGTAATGTAATATCACAGTGGGCATTGCAGGGGGGTTTTTTCTTCTGCTCCATATGTTTATCTAATTCCCTCTTGAAGTCGTCCATGCTTGTAGCCACCAACACCTCCTGTGGCAGTGAATTCCATGTGTTAATCACTCTTTGGGGCCATATGAGTATCACTCTCTGACTATGAAAAGATGCTTTCCACGATACAATACCAATTAAAGGCATGATTTCCAAAATCTGTGGCCTGTTGTACATGGGATAAGGATCTTCAGCATGATCTTTCAAATGAGCAATGGTCACTCATATGGAGCACGCCGGTATATGTATCCAAGGCTATAAATATCCAACTACAAACTTTTAAAGTTCTTTCTAGGTAATATGTTACCCCAACCCAATTGGCACACATTACTCACAGTACTTCTCTAAGGTGTTGGAAATGTGGTGTGGAAAAGGGCACCTACTTCCATATTTGGTGGCTTTGCAGTCCAATTAAACTATTTTGGTCCCAGGTAGTCAAAGAGATCAAGCGAATAACTTTCTGCAAATTTACAAAGACTCCAGAACTCATTCTTCTAAACCTTTGGGAAGACCTAAATATACTTAAAATAAAGCAGGATTTAATTATGATTATGATCACCACAGTGAAAACTGTTATAGCCATGAAGTAGAAAGATGCAGATCCCCCCACAGTGCAACAATGGTACTTAAAGGTATGGGATTATTTTATTTTAGATAAAATTACAGATACTATATCAAAAAAGTGGACTCAGCTTGATCTACTAGTTTACTTGAAAAATGGTTACCTTTTATAGAATTTAAGTTTCAGACCTTCAACAATGTAAGTTTTATGAGGAAAAGAAACGATTACATGTCTTTAGTAGCTATCCACTGAGCACATGATCAGTGTCATGTTTAGTTCAAATATAATAGCCTTGTTTTTCTATAATGTTGACTTGGCGCCTGTTGCTGTAAATGGTTATTCTCTTTTTTTTAATGTGTTTTAACCTGCTCCTCCTTTTATAATGTGTGTCATAGCTTTTAGAACACTATTGTAATTTTCATTTTACTTGATTCCTCCTGTTACTATGTACTGTTTGATATTCAACAATAATTTTTTTTTTTTAAATCACTCTTTGGGTGAAGAAGGAGGGACTAGGGCAAAACAAAAGAGATGTACCAGATACTAATGCAAAACAGTCAGGAGTTCCTCCCCAATGCAAGACAGCACAAATTACTGCTGGGCTGGATGCCATCCACTTTTTTAAAAATCCTAAATCAGAGGGTTTGGAAACAGTCCATGCTTCCAGTGCAGATTCTGTGGGGTCTTGGACTGAGACTGACCTATGAGGGTGCTTTCTGGGGAGGGGAGCTTAAAGCAGCAAAAACTGTCTTGCCTACATAAAAGGGACAGGAAGTCCAAACAAAACATCCATGACAACAATAACGAAGAGTCAATAAATATATATATGCAAAATTGTTTACTATAATAATTATAATTCTGTAGAAAACTCTTGTCTTTTATCACTCAAATATTGTGCAATAAAATATCCGTTTCACAAGGATTGTCCTTGGGTTCTGATATCAGAGAGTCAGCATGGGATGTTAATTTCAAGGGTTGATAGTGGAAATTGATAAGAATTGTAATTACTACATGCTCAGATAAAGCAATCCTTGTGAAAGTGATATTTTTATGCACAAAATTTGTTGCGTAGGAGCGATAAAAGAAGAGTTTCCCACAGAATTATAATAATTATAGTAAACAAATTTGCATATATATCTTTATTGACTTTTCGTTATTTTTTCATGGATGTTTTGTTTGGACTTCCATCTCATCCCGTGATCTCTCACTTTTGGCTTCGACTTCTACATAAAAGGGACAAGCGGGAACTTCTCTATAAATTAAGAATCTTGCATATCATATGTGTTTTCACTGAGCAGGAAGTCAAAATGTCAGTAATAAATGGCATATATGTGTGATGATCATCCCCTGTTAATTGTTGCTGTTATGGTTTGCCTGACTTCTTAATACCAATTCATATCCTAAGCAAAATGCATCTCCATCTTTGACTTTCAGCAAACATTTTAATCAGTTCCACCATCCGTCTGCTTTTCCTCTACTGGCGTTCTCTGACCCTGTTGCTCTTTCCATATGGAGCAGCCTCCTGCAGAATGACTGCCTCTTGACTTGCCACCTCGTTTTCAAACATCTTCTGAAAACTTATATTTTCAAACATGTCTAGAGAAGTCCAAGGAAAACAAGCTCTGTCTGTTACACAAAGAGGGTTCAATAATGTATTTCAGTAACTGCCCTAAAGTATAAAGGTTAGCCACTTAAAACAAACAAAGGAAAGACCCCACACGTATGGGGCATAGATTGGTTATTTTCAATCCTATGGTTCACAAGGATGAAAACAAATCTTAGCAAATAGTTTCTGGCCTTTGCCAAATAGTATGATATTGTACTATAGGAATCAACAGATACACAACTAAAAGAAAGGGACACTTTCGCCTCTGTCCAATAATTTTATAATCCTCAGTTAATAACACAGAAAGATGTCTTAGCTGAGATGGTAATCAGCAGAGTGAAATTAATATGAAACACATTGTTTTATTGTCAAACTATGTGTTTCATATTAATTTCACTCTGCTGACAGAGTGACAGGTATCCCAATCCTATGCATGCTAACTTGGAAACATGCCCCTCTGAGATCAATTGGTCTTACTCCTAGGTACATATGTAATGGACTGAATTCTGAATGCTCCCAACATTCCCATTTCTTAGAGAAGATGAGACCTAGGATAACTTGCAGGTACCACACAAAGAGTTCTGAGTACGTTTATTGAATAAAACAAAGGTTCTTCAAAGCCAAAAGCAATCAGCTAGTTCCAAAATGTCCTCAAAGCCAGCAATCAACCACGGGTGTCTTTCATTTAAGTCTCATAAAATCTGGTGCCTTATCAACCCTACATCATAACCATTCCATATCTTAGCTATAGCAAATGCAGCAGAAGTTAAGAACCAGTTTTCAAACCTTTCATGAAAGGCACACACTCCATTTAGACCACAATCTAATCCATAGTTATGCCTACTTAAATCTGATTGCAGTCAATAGGATTTAAGGATGCCTGTTCCGTGCGCCTCGGTGTCTAGTTATGCTGGCCACATGACCACGGAAATGTCTTCGGACAGCACTGGCTCTTCGGCTTGGAAACAGAGATGAGCACCGCACCCTAGAGTCGGATTCGACTGGCTTTCGAACAAGGAAACCTATAATCTAAAGTTGATAAATGCTTAATGCTTAAATTAAATCATGGTGGTAACATATCTACATATCTGTATATGTAGATCTACATATCTACACAAAATATCTATGTATCTGTGTAAGTCAAAGCCAGCTGGTAGAGGGAGAAAAAGCATTTTAAAGCCAGCATTGGATAATATTGGAGGGTATTTATAATTTTAGAGAGAACAATGAGGTATCAACTTAAAACATGAGGACATTTTCAGGCAAAAAAAATCATTGTTTTACCAATTTAGCCCTCAAATCAGATAAAGTCAACAAAAAATGATGGTAGATGCTGCCTTTGAAACCTGGGACTCATGTTATTTGAAATGAGCACCCTTTGTGTGCGTGTAAAGTGCTTTCAATGCAAGTGAGAAGATGAGGTGGTTTTCCATTGCCTTGCTCTGCAGTCTTCCTTGGGTTTCTCACTTTCAAGTACCAACCCTGCTTAGCTTCCAAGATCTGATAAGATTGAACTATACCATACCTCCTTCCCTCCCCAGCACCCTTTACTACTGCTTTATAAACCTCCTAGCAGCTTTCAGCAAAAACTATCAGCAAACAAAACTTAGGGAGAGATGGGGACTGGATGCTGATGACTGTGGAGAGAACTCTGAAGGGCTGGTAAACCAGTGTTCTATCACTGTAGGTGACAGTAACTAGCTACTATGTTTATGTTTCACTATTCCTTTAAAGAGCCAAAGGCAAAATACATAGTTCTCCCCTTTTGTCCTTCTACTTTGCGTCCGGAAACGCTGCCAGACTCAGGACCAGACTGTTCATTGCTACAATGGGAGACCCAGCTCCCAGCAACTATACTCCCACTGGCAGAAAATCTAGCCACCTCCCAGGCAACCGCACAGGGCCCTTACCTGGCACCACAACTCCAGAGGCAGGTGGAAGAACCAGCTGGGGTTCAACACTGGAACAGCCCAGAGAAGACAGCCTCCACAGCCTCAGCAGAGACCAAGGTGGGGCTGGAGCAGCCTGCACAAAAGCCACCTCAGTAGAAGCCAGGGCAGGGCCAGAGTGACCTGCAGAAAGGGAAGCCAGTATAGAAACCAGAACAGAGCCAGAGGGGCCTCTGCACAAGGGCAAGTAATCCCAACAGCAGTCCAGGCCTCTGGGCTTGGGAGGAAAAGGGAAAAGCATGGTGGTGACTGAGGGCTGGCAGCCTATCCCAACCAAGCCCTGCCATAACCAATAGGTAGGGTTGCCAGCTCCGGGTTGGAAAATACCAGGAGATTTTGGGGGTGGAGCCTGAGGAGGGCGGTGTATGGGGAGGGGAGGACTTCAACAGGGTATAATGTAGGGTTGCCAAGTAGTACTCACCCCTGGAGCGGGGGGACTCCCGGGTGGATCTCGGAGTGCGTGCGCGCTTTGTGCGCGCGCGCCACGTGCACGTCACTAGGAAGTGACGTTATGAAGCTGGGCACGCTGGGGGCGGGGCCACGACCATCCAAGGGGAAACCATAGAGTTTCCCCTTAAATGGTCGTGGCCCCGTCCCCAGCGTTCCCGGCGTCATAACGTCACTTCCTAGTGACGTGCACGCCGGGGGTGGGGTTCCCCCCGGGGCCCGATTCCACGGCAGCGGAAATCGGGCCTCCAAAGCGGGGGTTTATCCAGCCCCCGCCCCCACTTGGCAGCCCTAGTATAATGCCGTAGAGTCCACCTTCCAAAGCAGCCATTTTCTCCAGGTTAACTGGTCTCTGCCATCAGTGGGAGATTTCTAGCCACCCCCTGGAGCTTGGCAACCCTACCAATAGGGCAGGAGGGAAGACAGCTGGTGAGGAAGAGCCATCCAGCAGCCCAGTAGAAGGGACAGAGGAGGAGTGAATCCAGGCCTGTAGCTACAGTGGGGCCTCCCAGGACCCAGCTCCCTGACTTCTCCCCAAGGTCCCACAACTTTGGGGGAGGCCATGCACACCTGCACTCAGCTTGGAGTCCAGGCGTGCAGCCCCCACTTCTCCCTCAAAGCAATGAAAGGGACCCTTTAAATGCATTGGAGGAGAAGCAGGGGCTGTGTATGAATTTTAGTGCCCCCTGACTTTTTAAAAGGCCCCCCAAGTGAAAAAAATTCTGGGTACAGGCCTGAGTGGATCACTGCCCTCCCTCAGAAAGAGGTCGGGTATGCCCAAGGAAAGGCTGAAGCTATTTATTCTTTTATTTTATTTAAAACATTTTTATGCCATTGCTGATGGCAGCTCAGTCCAGATCTCCAGATCTCTCCCAGAAGCTTTACACAAATGTTGAAAAGCATAGGAGACAAGACCTTTAAAGGCATTTGGACCTTTCAAGGCAGGTTCCTGGAAAAGGCCAAGGGAGGAGAGGCTAGGGTTGCCAGGTCCTAAGCTCTCACTGGCAGGGGGTGGGAGGGATCTCTCTGGGAGTGGGGGTGGGGCAACGTCACTGCGTGCAACATCCCCGATGTGATGACATCACACAGCAGTAACATCACACGGGGGATGTCGCACAGCGACGCTCTGGTATTTGGGGCAAAACTCTATGGTTACCATAAAACAATGTCCCTGGCATGATGACATCACTTCCACATGACGTCATTACATTGGGGGCGTCGCACTGGGTCATGGCTGTTGGAGGTGGGGCTTCCCCTGTGGGCCAGTTGGCCGGTAGCAGGCAGGAGCCCATGAAATCGGGGAACCCCCCCACTCCCACCTGAGGGCTGGCAACCCTAGGAGAGGCAGGCACAGTTCTGATGTGACAGGAGCCATGGCCCTGTGGAAAAGAGAAGGAATAAATAACAGAAATTTGGGTTCAGTCAAAGGGATCAATATAAGTCAAACTATGTTCAATAGAAGCAAGTCTGTATTCAATTGACCATGGTCAAGGAAAGTAGACCAGTTTTGTGGAGAACACAAATTCCTTTACTTTATGTAACAGCATAATGCCCGTATGGCAAGAACTGCTTCCATATGTCCCTATGCTCCAACTACAGTCATCAGGCAGCCATCTGTTGGCTATCTCAGCACTCAGGGTGACCTGTCTGGCATCAACCAGAGCCTGAGCCTTTTCCACTGTGGCTCCAGCTCTGTGGAATGGACTCCCTGAAGAGGTGCCTGTTTGCCAGGGCTTTTGAGGAGAGATTGAATTGGCAGCATCTTTTAAGTGGAGGCAGATTTGGGTTTGCTATTTTCTTTTTGGTTTTAAACTGAAAATACTTTAGCTACTAGGAAAAAGGCCCGTTGTGGAAATAAATACAACGACCTTTAGAAAGAGGCTCTGGGCGGGTGCCCCGGCCTTGGACACTCAGTGTCAATTTGCTGTGGTGATCTCAGCAGGGTATAATGACACTGAGTCCACCATTTTCTCCAGAGGAACTGATCTCTGCTACCTAAAGAACAGTTGTAATTTTGAGTGATCTCCAGCCCTCACCTGGAGATTGGCAACAATTGTTCCCCAGAAGGGAATGGTTGATTTGGAGGGTGGAGTCTATGGTTTTGTACCTGTTTGAGGTCCCACGCCTCCTGAAACCTCACCCTCTCCAGGCTCCATCCCTCACATCTCCAGGAATTTCCCACCTGGAGTTGGCAACCTTATCTCCTTCCCAGTCAATCATCAACCTACCTTTATTTTCCCCTCACTCTTCAGCTTTCCACCCCCCACACACCTGCAACCTCTCCCGTGCTCTGAAGCCCTGACTGCTACGTCACATTGGCTGTCATACGGGGGCCACCTCAGCAGCATATAAGGATACAGAGCCCACCATTTTCTCCAGGGGAACTGATCTCTGCCATCTGGAAAGCAGTTGTAATTCTGAGTGATCTCCAGCCCTCACCTGGAGATTGGACACATTTTACCTCAGAAAAGCAAACTGTTTAGAATGTTAGAGGCAAAAGCCAATCAAGTTGCATATGCAAACGACCTCTGTGTTCCGAGGCAAAGGCCAATGAGGCTGCATATGCAAATAACCTCTGCGTTCAGACTGGCTATGGAGGGGGGAGGAACAGCAAACTGTTTAGAATGTTGGAGGCGAGACTCAAGCAATGCAGCCAGTGGATAGGGACAGATTCTGAGTGACACACCAGGGAGCCAACCAATTCCGGAGCGTGTTGAATGTTCTAGACAAGTGCCACCACCATTCGGTTTTTATATATAAGGGAGATTATTGTAAACCACCTGAACCACAAGGAAAGGCAGGCAAGCAGGCAGATCGATAGAAGGATAGATGGATTTAATTGCCTTGATTTGGGGCATATATTTTTTGTGTGACCATGTATTGTGTAGTGGGTTGACCGCGTGGCTAGGCCCACTCAGCTCCCATAACATGGTGCACGCTTGACTCTTACACAACTAAGACAAAGACAAACGGCCAGGAGGCCAACTATATACATATCCAGGGGACACCCCTGGATCCCATTGGGAGGTTCGAACTTCCCTCCCCGTTTCTATTGGCTCCCCGTTGGAGAGACCAAAAGCTCAGTTCCCATTGTCCACCCAGGGTCAAACCCTGGGTACTCGCTGGCCCCTGGTGGCGGCCAGCGGACACAACATCCCATGGCAGCTGTTCACTGTGATCTAAACAGTCACCTCACCAGTTCAAATCTCTCAATCACAAATTTGCTAGGTAGCCTTAGGCAAGCCACTCTCAGTTTCAGTTCCCTCCTCCCATCTACACTCTGTTTATCTCTTTCTGAACCTAGGGTTCCCAAGTCCAGGCGGCCCTGGAGCGGGGGACTCCACTGCTGCTCTGGGAGTGCACACGCACACGCGAAGCGCGCGTGCCCCACAACCACATCACCCGGAAGTGACGCAGCCACGTTGTGTATGCTGGGGGCGGGGCCATGACCATTCGAGGGAAAACCATAGAGTTTTCCCTCGGAGGACCGTGGCCCTGCCCCCAGCATGCCCGGCGTGGTCACGTCACTTCTGGGTAACGTACACATTGCGTGCTTTGGGGGTGGGGTTCCCCCCGGGGCCTAATCCGCCAGCGGCGGGGAACGGGCCTCTGGGGAGGGGTTTTCCCCGCCCCCCGGGGGGACTTGGCAAGCCTATCTGATCTAGCCCCAGGATTCAAGTCAAAAATTCACACCAGGTAGCAGCCACTGCCAAGTCAGCCTTTTTACCATCTTAGGCAACTGTCACCTCAAGATTAGACTACTATAACACTCTCTACATGGGGACAAATTTGGAAGCTGCAGCTAGTGCAAAATGCTGCAGCCAGGCTTCTGATGGGCCTCCCCTCACGGGAGCACATCCAGCCTGTACTGAGGACATTGCACTGGCTGCCGATAGCATACCGAATCTGCTTCAAGGTGCTGGTTCTTACCTTTAAAGCCCTATATGGCCAGGGTCCAACATAACTGAGGGACTGCCTTTCCCCATATATACCCCAGAGAGCACTACGGTTGGGGTCTCAAAACCATTTGACCCTCCGGGGTCTCAATGATGCCAGGCTGGTTACTACCAGGGCCAGGGCCTTCTCAGTGGCAGCTCCGTACTGGTGGAATGAGCTCCCAGAAGAGATCAGGGCCCTGTAAGATCTTTTCCAGTTCCGCAGGGCCTGCAAGACGGAGCTCTTCCACCAGGCTTCAACTAAGGACCCGCCGCCACCATTCTATCAACAATCGTAATCATAGAACCCTGGCCCTTGGCTTTGACACCTATAGCCTGTGCCGCCGCTTTATCACTGAGCAGAATATTTAGTAAGATCTTTGCTGGCACTCATACAGTACGCCATCGCTAAGTATTTAATTAGTCATCGCAAGCACATAATAATATCAAATTGTTTTAACTGTTTTTAGATGATTTTATGTGGATTTTAACTGTTATTTGTGTATTATTTTATGTAAGCCACCCTGAGCCTGCCTCGGCGGGGAGGGCGGAGGATAAATTGAACAAACAAACAAATAAGCTGCTCAGAGACTCCTTCAAGTAGTGAAGTGAGGGGTATAAATCCAATCTCCTTCTCATCCTCCACCTCCTTCTTCTTCATCATCATCTTCTTCTTCACCTCAGCACTTAATTGCCCGCTGCTAAACCCCAACTGTCATTTTTTTCAACTGCTCTTTTTCCAAGTCTCCTTCTCTCGACATTCCGTCTGCTCTCATGGGTGGTTCTTAGGGAGAGGCTGAACCTAGCCTGCCCATCTCAGTGGGCCTCCCTAAGTTTTTTCAGCTGAATTTCCCTGAGTTGTTGAAGTGACAAATATCACAAGTGATTCCACAAGTTTATGCCTATTTTTTAAAATACACACACACAATTAAGAACCACTGCTCATAGGTGGCTTACATTTGTTCTTCATTATAGAACCTTTCCACAAATCATCATCAGTAGGGGTTATTAGAAAAAGATAAAACTCACAGAGAAGATCTAGACACTCCAAACTGCTGTTACCAGAACAGCCAAAATGTATCACTCATCACCACCTCAGAATCTAACAAGGAGGAATGGTTCAAAAGTCTCTTGGAAGCTCTTAAATCAATTGCTTGCATGTTTGAAATTTTAGATTGAACCTTCATTACATTTTCAAGGAAGTGAGTATTTTCAGTTTACTTAGTAGGTCTCAAATTGCAGTCCAGGCTGCCATTTAGTTCCTCTCCAATCCACTACATGTGTGGAAAATATTTACAAAGTTTGAGCCTAATTATGCCTGTCCTTCTGACATCAAAGTTCTTCAAAAAAGAACAGGTAAAAAACAAATTCTGTTTGTGTTTGCAGGTGTTACATGTGGCTCTCTTAAAGCATCTGAAATGGCATCTGAAAGCTAGAAATGGGACATGGCTCTTGTGTAAAAAAAATAATTTTATAATTTCAGGAACAATAATAAAATCCTGGCATTTTTCCTCTTTAAACAGTATACTTCTGGAGTCTTAAAAATTCCTTCATGCTAAGTATGTATAGCAAATAAGCTTATTTATCCTATATTTACCACACTTATACAAAGAATGAAAAAAATAACATTCTATATATAATTCTCTTACGTATTGGCCATTTACAGCTCTCCCATTGGCTGCGCAGTGCACTCCATCAGACATTGGCCCATCAACTGCCACTCAAGAGTACTCGCATGCCATGGGCTGGGAGCTGGGTCTGCTCCTCTCCCCTGCCCACTGCCACCTCAGCCACTGTTCCCTGTCAGAATAACTGCCAAAATGGCTGTCTCTCCTGATGAATATTGCTGTGTATACACACACACATACTTTTATACTTTCAATATATTAATCGCTTTCCCCAGTGGGCTCAAAGCGATTTACAGTTACACATTATAGACAGGGGACTAACAATGTTCATAGGGGATAGGGAGGACAACATATATTCATTTTAATTGCACATGCCGTCACTGCACGGTGTAAATGTCTTCTGGCTTGGCTCAGTCATTTTCCTAACAGCTGCTTTGTCAACCAGGCTTCAGGACCCATATGTCAAATCACCACACTGCCACCGCCTGGCTGGAAACATCCACTGCAGGGATTTTTGTAGCCGAGAAGCTCTTCCGCCTTTTCCAAACCTCGACCAAGACGTCCCGACCGTCAGCTAACACCCTCCCACAAAGGAGATTGGTGTGCCCACCCTCTCTAAGGAGTGGTTCCCATTTTATCTACTCGCCGAAGCTTTCGAATCGCTGCTTCTCCTGCTTGGCTTCTCTGTGGGACTAACTTTTCCCTCAGTGGCTGTTGCTAGGCAACTATGCTTGGTTCTGTCAGTAAAAAGGCAAAGACAGGAGATGCTTTCCAGGCCTTTGTGGGGAACTCATTGGGGCCAGTCCTGACTAGTGTTGCCAGCACCAGGTTGGGAAATTCCTGGATATTCTGTGGTGGAGTCTACGGAAGCCAGAGTTTGGGAAGGGGAGAGGCCTCAGCTCAACAGAACATCATAGAACCTATCCTCCAAAGCAATTATTTTCTCCAGGGGGGAGAGATCTGTTGTCTGGAGTTCAGTTGTGATACCCAGCGATCTTCAGGCTACACCTGGAGGTTGGCTACCCTAGGCGTAGCAGTTAGTGCTTCAGAGCAGGGTCTGCCAGACCCAGGTTTTTGCTGTGGAAGTTGAGTGGATGATTTCAGACCACTCATAGACTTTTAGCCTAACCTACCTCACAGGGTTGTTGTGCAGATCAAAAGGCGGAGAGGAGAATGAAGTAAGCTGTTTTGGTCTCCACTGCGGAGAAAGACTATACTTTTCCTCCTGAGGAACCACTGCTGCCAATCTCCATGTGAGGGCTGGAGATCACTCAAAATTAAAACTGCTCTCCAGATGGTAGAGACTGGGGTAGATAATGGTAGGTTGATGGTTGGCTGGGAAGGAGATAGGGTTGCGAACTCCAGGTTTGGAAATTCCTGGAGATTTGAGCCACTGCAGAGAAAGACTATAGTTTTCCTAGGTAGAGGCTACAGGGAGGTGGGAAGAGATGGAAAACTGAAGTCAGAGGGTCAGATAATGGTATGTTGATGGTTGGCTGGAAAGGAAATAGGGTTGCCAACTCCAGGTTGTGAAATTCCTGGACATTTGAGGGGTGGAGCCTGGACAGAGTGGGGTTTGAGGATGGGTTGGACAGGTACAAAGCCATAGACTCCACCCTCCAAACCAGCCATTTCCTCCTGGGGAACCATTGTTGGCAATCTCCAGGGGAGGGCTGGAGATCACTCAGAATTACAACTGCTCTTCAGATGGCAGAGATCAGTTCCCCTGGAGAAAACGGTAAGCTCTGTGTCATTATACCCTGCTGAGGTCGCCACAGCAAATTGACGCTGAGTGTCCAAGGCCAGGGCACCTGCCCAGAGCCTCTTTCTAGAGCTTGTTGTGTTTATTTTCACAACATGCCTTATTCCTAGTAGTAATATGAACATACAGAAGGTTATAGTCAAGAAATGATCAAGTTTTTGGCCAGAGAGCCATATTTGAGTCCCTGCCCAGTTTTGCTGGCAAGCTACTATTACTGGAAGCTGCCAGGGGGCATCTTCCTGCTGCAAGTAGAGACCCAAATATGGCCCTGTCTCCTACTCTGATGCTTTGCATGGAAGGCACCTGTCCCTTGAGCTACAAAACATTTTTTTCAGAATATTGCCCACCCCCCAGAAGCTGCAGGCACTGCTTGGTAGTGGGAAGTGGTCACCAATGAATTGTTAAGCAGTCTGAGAATCAGATGACACAAACCCACAACCCATATTGTGCCAACTTTAGATATAGTCCCTCTAAATCATTCACTTTCCTTTTTCAACTTTGGTGTTGTACTTTAGCCATAAATACAAGTTTTTCTGAAGAACAGGCAATCATTCAAAAGCACTATTGCCATTTTTCTCTGAACATGTGGAAGACAAATTGAGGGTCAAACTGGAAGAGATATGGGAGGTGGGTGCGAAGTCTCAGTAATTTTTCATGCAATGGATGGAAATTATGAGAGAGGGGAGACTTAAATATTGCCTTTCTAGCTACTTTCCCTCCTGCGGGGGGGGGGGAGATATAGTGTCCCTGTTTCTTCTCTCCTGCCAAAGACAAGCACCTTGGAGGAGGCAATTGTCAATTAGAAAAATGGTCTGTGGTAGAAGGGTTGAAAATATATCCACCTCTCCCCAAACTGCTTCAGCCAAATATTCAGGTCTTGCAGTTGTACTGAAGTTTTAAAAAATAAGCCAGGAGACTGCTCACACATCTCTTTCAGTCTCTCACTACCTTCAAGTAACAAATATTGTTAGAATGGAAGTGAGGTGAGGTTGATGGGAAAATCAGCCTCCCTCCCAGGCAGTGGTCTAGAAAAAGTGAGGGTCAGCAGGA
>NW_015160222.1:1098456-1105125 GCF_001447785.1 Gekko japonicus | reverse complement strand
GGAGGAGCGCATAGAAACCAAGTTTACTTATTCCTCAGGCATGAGACGAATGATACCTGGAAATATTTATAAGTAACTAGGAGACACAGAAGGGAGGTGGTGGAGCCCAATAGAAAACTCCTATAACAAGGCATTCAGTGGGTTTTCCCAGAGTGAGGAAACAGTGGTAAGGTAAGCTGTCACCAACTTTAAGGTTTCAAGTTCAAAACCAGAATTTCCTGATAGTTTGGTGCCTTTACGCAATTGTTTTGCAGTCTTATTTCAACTAACTTTTCCAGTTTTTAAAAATAAAATTTTCTGCCATGATGGGATATGATCATAGTAAACTGGTCTTGTCAACTGGTTGCCACAAGCACAGGTATCGGTGTACATGCCAGGAATCTTGAGAGAAAAATCATATGTTCATAATTTGTGTTCATGGAATCTGATTCCTTTGACAAGTTTGCCATGTAAACATTCCATACATGCCAAAACAATGTGGGCAGACTGAAAAATCATCACTTGGTCTCTTAATAATCTTGTTCAGCTGGTGTAGATATTGTTTTGCCAGTCAAAGAATCTCTGCCATGTTTACATACCCACAGAAACCTAAATGTCTGAATGCAAGAAACACACAACTTCCAAGACTGGACCTGTTAATTTAAGACATTACATTCATAAAATCTCTGCTCACAACTCAACTGGGGGGGGGATGTTTACAAAACAAAGGGAACAGTAGTCCTCCCCTACAAATAACTCACAATCTTTCAGTTTGAACAGGAGATGTCAAATTGCAAACAAATAATTTTAAGCAAAATAATTTTAAGCAAAATAATTTTAAGCAAATTGTCAAATTGCAAACAAATAATTTTATAGAAGCAAGCAAATTCAGTCCTCATTACTTACTAAAACATGGTAGTGATTGTCCATTCATTTATACTGTACAATTTGTTTGCTAATACCTTTAATCTTTTAGAGGTATAAGCATATATCTTTGTAATGTCACAATAAAAAACACAATCGGTAGAGACAACAAAATTGTATAGATTAAATGAAATCTTATATAGATTAAATGAAATCAGTCAAGACACTCTGCCCTATAACATTTATCAAATACATTTGTTTTATGCAGACAAACCCCTGAAAGTAATCGAAAAATATAGCCTTTAGTTTCAGTACAAATATTCTGGATGCAAAGTTAGAAATGTGTACATACATCTAGAGTTATGAGTGAATAGTTTCTTATTGCCTGATCATTGCAATTGTTAAATTGCTCTTTATCCAGCCCATATAATATGTTGAGCACAAATGTCAGAGTTCACAAAACCTCCAGTAACATTTCCATGGGGAATACTCTATGATTAGGCCTTGAACAAGAATTTGTAACTCTTGCTCTCTAACCTTTAACTTTGAAACTTGCACCCCATTTTGGTGGCTTTTTACTGTAATGCTATCTGGGTCCACTGTAGTCAAACAGCATAGGAAATATGATTACAATAATTGTGTTAGAAACAAGGTGCTGTCATGATCAAGTAAAGGCCTTCAAAATGAAACTGATAAAATTGTATCTTTGACCTTCATGTCAACTAAACCTAGACACAGTTCAAATGCTGTCTATGAATATTAGGCTTATTATTTCTGAACTAGAGGCCGATTTCTGCATATCATTTCCCAGAGAGATTTTAGAAGGACTACTCCTGTTTGCAAAAAAAAAACCCAAACCCTCTGCAGCCAGAAATAAATTGTGGATTCTGAACTGGAACAATAGGCCAAGGGACTTCAATTAAATCTATGGAATAACTTGGCTAAGGCTGTTGAAAAAACATTTCACTCTATAGACTACATGTCATAACTTTATACTATTTTAATAGCTACTTTGGCCATGATGCTCAAGTCAGTCAGTACAAATTAATCCTGTTTCTTCAGTGAGAAAACAGTGAACCATAAATATTTACACCACATCATCTGCACAAAACATTCCCAAAGAGCCAGCTAATACTAAGATTTCATGTATCAAGATAGTGCCATCACTACAAACCGTAAAAATCAGACTATAGATAAGATTTTTTTTAAAATTTAAATTTTTTTTTGGTTTTATGCCATTTTGGTGGCAAGTCTCCACACACTTATGTCACAGTAGTCCCACAGATATCATTATTGAGATACTGAGTGGACTTGTTTTTGGCTTACTTACTTACAGAAAGGTAGATCACCATTTTCCATAGGAATACCCAAAGCAGTATAGAGAAAGAATTATGACAGCAATAAAATCTATCATAAAACCCAAAGAACATACAAATATTAAAATGAACCAACAATATAAACGACATCATGCATATAATGTACATTATTTGTTGCATTTGTATCCCACTTTTCTTTGGTATTGGAACTCAGAGACATATACTGTACAAAGTGTTCCCAGGAGGCCTCTATTTAAGGAAACACCTGGCCAGAGGCAGAGGAGACCCAGCTGAGCTCTGAGCAGGAACAGGAGCAGGAGACAGAAGGGTGAGTATTTAAGAAAGCTCCTTGACAGAGGCACGAGCCTCTGGCACGATGGCACGAGCCGAAGGGTGAGCTAAAGGGCTCTTTGCCTGTGGCTCTTAGCCTAGGGACTCTTAGACTAGGGGCGCTGTAAGAAGCCCAAAAAGAGCCAGAAAGACAAGGCCCTAGGCTCTTTGTCTTTCCCGTAAAATAATTTGACTTGATAACAAAACCCACATAAATACCAAGGGTTTAAAAGGGGGATTATATTTATTTATTTTAAAAGAATTATGAAGCCAGAATGCCAGCAGGGGGTTGGGGGCTATCCAGTGTTTTGCACGGAGTGTCACATGTATGACTATCTGCCCACTGGGCAGAAGTGTTGGGTGTGTGCTCGGTGCAAGGAGCTCCTGGTTCTCAGGGAACGTGTGTGCTCCCTTGAGGCCAAGGTGGCTGACCTGGAGAAGCAGAGACAGTCAGCTAGGCGCACAGAAAAGACTCTCGGGGACTTGTTAGCTACGTCCCACTCTGGATCTGGCAGCCCCGCTGCTGTCAGGGAGCATGAGGGTCTAGGGGAAACAGGGCACCATGCTGAGGATAAGGGGAATGTGCCCTCAGAAGGGACCTCTTCCCCAGCTGGTGAGCGGTTATCCTTTTGCACCAAGGAACCATCCCTGGGCAGGGTGGGAGGGGGGCTCTTGGTAGTGGGTGATTCGATCCTTAGGCAGGTAGACAGCTGGGTGGCGAACCCGCGTACTGACCGTATGGTGACTTGCCTGCCTGGTGCGAAGGTAGCGGACATTACGCGTGTTTTAGATAGGCTGGTAGATAGTGCTGGGGAGGAGCCAGTGGTCGTGGTGCATGTCGGCACCAACGATGTGGGGAAATGCAGTCGTGAGGTCCTGGAGGAGAAATTTAGGCTGCTGGGCAGGAAACTTAGGTCCAGGACCTCCAAGGTAGCCTTCTCAGAAGTGTTACCTGTTCCACGCGCAGGGCCGGAGAGACAGGCAGAGATCAGGAGTCTCAATGCGTGGATGAGACGATGGTGTAGGGGGGAAGGGTTCAGGTTTGTTAGGCACTGGGATACTTTTTGGAACAAGAGGGAGCTGTACAGGCGAGACGGTCTCCACTTGTCCCGAGAAGGAACCAGGCTGCTGGCACTTAAAATCAAAAAGGTGGCAGAGCAGCTTTTAAACTGAATATTGGGGGAAAGCCGACAGGAGATGAAAAGTCTCTGGTTCGGGTTGGCTCATCTGAGAGAGGTGAGGGGGTACCGGTTGCTTTTCTACAGGGAGGTGGATTGAAATTGTCCACAGAGGCCATGGCTGGTGACATGGACTGCCGGACAACGACTCGAGATAGCAAGAGGAAGGATGCAGGCTTAACTTGTAAGGGAAATTACAGCTGTTTCTATACAAATGCTAGAAGTGTCCGAGGTAAAATCGGGGAGTTGGAGTGCTTGGTGTCGGAGGGAAAAATAGACATTGTGGGTATTTCTGAAACTTGGTGGGATGAGGAAAATCAGTGGGACACAGTGATTCCCGGTTATATATTATATCGGAAGGATAGGGGGGGAAGGGTTGGAGGTGGGGTAGCTCTGTATGTCAGAGAGGGTATAAAGTCTAGAAAGATTGAGAGGCTAAGTGAATTGGATTCGCTTCTGGAAGTTCTATGGGTTGAAATAGGGGGGCCAAAAGGAAACTTAACACTGGGAGTTTGTTATCGCCCACCAGATCAAAAGATAGAGGAGGATTATAAAATGATGAATGCCTTAAAGATAGCAACTAGACAAAAACACTGTGTAATAATAGGTGATTTTAACTACCCACACATTGATTGGGTCAATATGTGTTCTAGCCGGGAAAAAGAGATTGAGTTTCTAGACACTCTAAATGACTGTGCTATGGAGCAGATGGTCACGGAACCTACCAGGGGAGAGGCGATCCTTGATTTGGTCCTAAGTAACACTCAAGACCTGGTGAGAGATGTAAAAGTGATTGCACCGCTTGGAAACAGTGATCATAATGTTGTTGAGTTCATCATTTGTACAAATAGAGAATTGGCCAAAAAGACTCACACAACCATTTTTAACTTTAAAAGGGGTAATTTCTCTGATATGAGGGGACACGTGGGGAGGAAACTGAAAGGAAAAGTAGAAAGGGTCAAAACAATTGGGGAAGCTTGGGATCTATTTAAAACTACGATCCTAGAAGCTCAAAAAATATATATTCCGCAGGTTAGGAAAGGCACAAACAGGTATAGGAAAAAGCCTGCATGGTTAACAAACAGAGTAATGGAGGCTGTAAAAAGTAAAAAGAATTCCTTTAAGCAGTGGAAAGCTAGTCACAGTGAGGCTGATAAAACGGAACACAGGCTATGGCAAATAAAATGCAAGTCTGAGGTCAGGCAGGCAAAAAGGGAATATGAGGAGCATATAGCAAAAAACGTAAAAACCAACAATAAAACTTTCTTCAAATACATTAGAAACAGGAAACCAGCCAGGGAGGCAGTGGGGCCCTTGGACGACCAAGGGGTAAAAGGAGTATTGAAGGATGATAGGGAAATGGCTGAGAAGCTAAATGCATTTTTTGCCTCCGTCTTCACTGTGGAAGATGAGAAGTGCTTGCCCACTCCAGAACCACTGATTTCAGGAGGGGTGTTGAAAGACCTGAGTCAGATTGAGGTGACGAGAGAGGAGGTCCTAAAACTGATAGACAACTTAAAAACTGAAAAATCACCAGGCCCAGATGGCATACATCCGAGAGTTCTGAAAGAACTCAAATGTGAACTTGTAGATCTCCTGACAAAGATATGTAATCTTTCCTTAAAATCTGCCTCCATTCCTGAGGATTGGAAGGTAGCTAATGTCACTCCCATCTTTAAAAAGGGTTCCAGAGGAGATCCGGGAAATTACAGGCCAGTCAGTCTGACGTCGATACCGGGTAAATTGGTGGAAACCATTATTAAGGAAAGAATTAGTAGGCACATAGATGAACAAAACCTATTGAGGCAGACTCAGCACGGTTTCTGTAAGGGAAGATCTTGTCTCACTAACCTGTTAGTGTTCTTTGAGGGGGTGAACAAACATGTGGACAAGGGGGATCCAATAGATATTATTTACCTTGACTTCCAGAAAGCTTTTGATAAAGTTCCTCATCAAAGGCTCCTAAGTAAGCTCAAAAATCATGGGATAGAAGGACAAGTCCTTTTATGGATCAAAAACTGGCTAGTTCATAGAAAACAGAGAGTGAGTGTAGGTGGGCAATTTTCTCAGTGGAGGGTGGTAAGCAGTGGGGTACCGCAGGGATCAGTACTTGGTCCACTGCTTTTTAACTTGTTCATTAATGATTTGGAGATGGGAGTAAGCAGTGAAGTGGCTAAATTTGCGGATGATACAAAGTTGTTCAGGGTGGTGAAAACCAGTGAGGATTGTGAGGCACTCCAAGGGGATCTGTCAAGGATGGGCGAGTGGGCGTCAACATGGCAAATGGGGTTCAATGTGGCCAAGTGCAAGGTGATGCACATTGGAGCCAAAAATCCTAAATATAAATACACATTGATGGGGTCTGAACTGGCAGAGACTGAGCAAGAGAGAGATCTTGGAGTTGTAGTGGATAACTCACTGAAAATGTCGAGACAGTGTGTGACTGCAATAAAGAAGGCCAATGCTATGCTGGGGATTATTAGGAAGGGTATTGAAAACAGATCAGCCAATATAATAATGCCCCTATATAAATCAATGGTGAGACCTCATTTGGAATACTGTGTGCAGTTCTGGGCACCACACCTTAAAAAGGATATTATAGCTTTGGAAAAAGTGCAGAAAAGGGCAACTCGAATGCTTCAAGAGGGAATTAGATAAGCATATGGAGCAGAGGTCCATCAGTGGCTATTAGCCACAAGGTATAGATAGGGACTCTGGGGCAAGTGATGCTCTGTCATCTTGGCGCTTGGGGGGGGTTAACAGTGGGAGGGCTTCTAATGTCCTGGCCCCACTGGTGGACCTCCTGATGGCACTGGTATTTCTGGCCACTGTGGGATACAGAGTGTTGGACTGGATGGGCCTTTGGCCTGATCCAACATTGGCATCTCTTATGTTCTTATGTTCTTATGTTCATTCAAATGTTCTCCAGACGCAGACCTGCCTGGCTTCAGCAAGTGCCTTATTGACAAGACCCTTATTCAGCAAGTGCCTTCCAGCCACAT
>NW_015160222.1:1071106-1098381 GCF_001447785.1 Gekko japonicus | reverse complement strand
GCCCAGCAGGAACTCATTAGCATAATAGGCCACACCTAATAGCAGAAACTCATTAGGATTGGCTTCATTAGGGTATGTGTGGCCTAACATGCAAAGAAGTTCCTGCTACAAAAAGAGGCCCAGGGTTTTGACAACAAAGTAAAAAGAATAAGAAGCAAAAGGTGGGTGTGGCTGAACGACAACACTTCTGGTAACATGGGGGTGTGGCCTAATATGCTAATAGAGTTCTGCTGTTGGGTGTGGCCTATTATGCTAATGAGTTCCTGCTGGGTTTTTTCTACAAAAAAAGCCCTGCCTAGGATAATTTGTTTTAGTGGCTCTGTCTCCTTGATATAGCAGTCTCATTTCCTAGAATGACACAGACAATTACAGCATGGTCATGGGCATTTATTTCAGTGGTCCTAAAGGTGTGGAATGGATACACTGGAGGTGAGGAATATGATGGGCCTTTGTGCAAACAGGATGCTGTGTAAAAAGGTGTTTTTTCAGGGGACTTTTGATTGTTGCCTAGTGGCAACTTGTACACTTAGATTCTATTTCTGTAATTGGCTCATTGTATTGAAAAATGCATTGAAGTATCTGTAGATTCTATTGTAAGCTCCCTTTGTAGGAGGGGGATATGAGGCACAAGGATGTACAGTGCAATCCTAAGAAGAGTTATACCCTTCTAAGCCTATTTACTTCAGTGGTCTTAGAAGGATGTAATTCTACATAGGACAAAACTGTCAATTAGTTAATAAGTAGCTCTAGCTACATGAGAGTCAGTGGGGGTTTTGGCCATAGTAGATAGATGCATTAGAACAACAATGCCCCAGTCTCCAAAATTACACTCAATGAAGTAGAAGTCCTTTAAATCTGCTTTAATTGCCAATGCAAAAAAAAACATTTCTGGGCTACTGCAACTACAGTGAATTAACGTACAAAACATCAAAACTTCTCAATGATACCAGTGTCTGTTTTCCATAATTAAACACTTTCCTAATAACACCCAAATCACTTTTCCATTTGGTGTTAGGACACTGGTACCAGCCTTGTACTTAATTGGTATTTAAAAATGTCTATTTAAATTAGATGATCAGTCATCAAACTAGACGTGTTGCTGCACACGTCACTCTGATGTTTATTTTCCTTTCTGACACACTTGTGGCTGTTCAGGTTTAAAGAATGTAACTCAAGTGGAATGAGTTCCAGTGTTAAGATGTGCCTGTGTTGTTTTGGAATGAACCATTACAAGGCATTTTAATAAACTTTGTTTGTATTTGCCTTGATTAATAACACATTTGCTAGTGAATTTTCTGGGATGTTTAGTTCATGGTCTTTCCTTTCCTTCCCTTAGAACTCCTTGGTGGTAGCAGCCTGTAGAAGGCCTTGTGGGACTATCCCATGGCGATCTGACCTGATTCTGGCTTTGTCCAAGTAACTTGATTCACACTAACACTTCTGACCCCCAGTGTCATCGATAAACTGCAATGCACAAAAGTGTTGGGTCAAGAAATTCTGAAATGGTGACCAAAAAAAAAAGCCTTGAAATCCTGTTGGCATTTACATCCTTAATGTTGGATTTCTCTTAGCTGTTAAAAATATGGTCCTGTGCCAAACCAATTCTGTTTAATTGGTAGAGAGATTATATTAATCACACAGTTGCATATAATATAAAAGAAGAAATGTGATTTTCCCAAAACTTTATTTTTTTTCTACAGTGACCGGAGAGGTTATGCTTTTACCATTTCCCATGCTGTGTGACTTCAGTCTGAAATTTAATTTGAGAGGGAGTTCTGTGCCATTTATGGATTAAGCATTTAGATAGCAAAGCACTCATGGTAATACGGCTCCACTCTAACCAGCTGTGTTTCTGAGAGGCGTTTTTAATTTCATAGGACCATTTGACTAATGCAACGCTGAACAGTTTCATTTTGTTCCTAAAAAGAAGACAGAAAACTGTACTGCTTTGAACTGATAGTGTGATGTCATAATCACTGGAAGCCATTCCAAATTACATTGCAAAAGTACTGATACTGAAAATGATATATAATAACAGAAATGTCCTGAAATGTAATAATTTATGTTTTGTTTCGGAATCTGAAGCACACATTATTTGTGGCAGGAAGTGTGAAGATGAGTGCCTTTGCTAAGTTATATTCACAATCTGTTTTTCCACTCTATATATGGCAAATTCTTTTCTCTTTGGGGGTCAAAAAATGCAGATACTGAAGAAAGGTCCACACGGCATTATGATGTTGCAAGGTTACGCAGCTGGTTATTAAAACCACAGTGCGGGGACTCATTCTCTGCAAGGCAGATTGGGAAAAGGGGACCAGACAGTGTCAGGAAACTGTTCCTGGGTTTTGGCAGCAGGCCTGCAACAAAACATATTGCTTGCAGGAGTGATTCTGTGAGGAAGGATAATTAAGTTATGCCGTATGAAAACATCCTTTCATATTCACATTTTGCCACCCTGCATGGTTTAAATTGGGCTATCGGTCTGGCATCATTAAACAATGATCCCTTTAAGGCAACCCAATGCTGCGAATGCCTAAGAAAAACACAGCCTACAAGGGAATTAGGTCCCTAATCTTAATCCTCTCCCTAGAGAATCTACAGGTCTCAGGAAGCACTTTGCCCAGTGCTCTGCATTGGAGTTCCCGGGAGGGATCCTGCAGAGATTTCTGCTTTTAATGCTGCATTCCTCTGCAAAATGAAGCACAGCTTTATACTCAGTCTTGAAAGGAAAGCATTATCAAGCCATATAGCATGAAAACTGGGCAGACAAATGAGCAGTGCTATTTTGCCATAGATGGAGAAACAACATCAGAGGGGCAAGCTGAGGCCAATGTCTCTGTTTTAACAATAGAGATGACATTAAACATCACCCAGATCTGAAATTCAGGTTTAGAGTTAATCTTTTTGAATTTCATTTTTAAATTTGACTTCGGGGTATACTTTTGAAGTATGTTATTTACACCTTGCTCATGAATGTTAAGACAATGCTAAGTACAGTTCCAACATGACAAATTTAATATATTTACATCCCCCTCCCCCAGCACTTTAAAATCTCTGTAATGGAGGCCTGGTTTTACACACATAATCTCATATGTCCATATGAATGGCAGAACTGTGAGGTGGGAATAACAACAACTAGTCAACATTTGCATAGCACTTTACACTGTTCAATATTTCCCACATACATTCATTGGTTGTAATTAAGTATAGACTGCAGTACAACAGACTGTGGTGGTCATTTTAAGAGAATATTTCCACATGTTATAATAGCCAAACTTTCCTATGAGGAAAAACTTCTCATATACAGAACAGGCTGGACTAGAACTTTCCTCTGTGATCTGTTCTTTGATACACATACACACAAACATATTACTTTCACAGGATTGTTGCTGTGGAAACATTCAAAAACTGTTATTCCTCACCTAAAGTAGTACACTCTACTCTTAGACCACCTCCTGCATGTACTACCTAAAGTAGTAACTCTACTCTTAGACCACCTCCTGCATCCCCAATTTGGATTTTTAAAAAAGAAAAAGAAAGAAAGAACTTTAAATAATAAGAATTTAAGTTCAGAATTTTATTAGGAAGTTAGAGAACTTACTTTAATTCCCAAATTTGTCTCGGTTCTATTTTAAACTTTATCCACAAATATGGTAATAATATGTAACATTTATTAAGTGATTATCTTGTACAAGACAGTGTTCAAAATACGAAACAGATGTGAGCCTGTTTGGTTTACAATCTGAAACAACAGGACGTAATTGTGAGGGATGAGAAGAAAGGTATGGTGAAAAGTGCAATTAATTAATAAGTACTGTGGAAAATCCTCACATGTGGTGTCATGTGGTGTCCTCCCTTATAGGGGAAATTGTTTTACCTTTAAACACTCTCTGAGTATATAAACTTGGTAGTTTTCTGCTGCCACCATGAATTAAAAATTCCAACTCTTTTTGGTAGTATGACCTAGAGTCTGGGCACTTCAGAGGACTATGTGGCCTTGAGGAAGTACTGTACTGATTTCTGGGATAAGTTTAAACAAAAATTGATTTATTTAACAAAGAACAAAATAGGTTTCT
The DNA here is from genome assembly GCF_001447785.1 of Gekko japonicus. NCBI lineage: Eukaryota > Metazoa > Chordata > Lepidosauria > Squamata > Gekkonidae > Gekko > Gekko japonicus. The sequence continues at coordinate 1,094,305 of NW_015160222.1, read as the reverse complement.
GGTGATTTTGAACAGTTTCTGAAAAAAGGAACTTGTAAATATAACTGGCAAAACTTGGTGTTACAAACAGTCACTCAGACTTCACTCTGACAGGCATAGACTCTCAGTATAATCTTTCTCTCTCTCTGATATATATACAGTATATATCTAACCAAACAGGCTAATCTCCTTGTCTTATTCACCCAGAACAGATTCAGCTCTTATAGTCACTCAGACTAAACTGTTTGCCTTATTAACACAAAATAGAAGCAAAATTCCATAGTCACACAGACCATGCTGTCTCTTCAAACTTCACACACAGAACTCTGTCATAAAACATCTCTCCTCTCACAATCTCAGTCATCAGCCAATCACAGCACACTCATCTCCCCCTATCGCTCTCCTTACATTACTGCAGTCAAACTCAACATTTAAAGACACACACACACCAAAACATGGAATCATTACAGCTCATACTGGTTGGAACTCCAAAAAACCTGCAGAAACAGGACTGAAGCAAGCCCCACTTTGATAACAGCATTGGTGTAGCACAAGGAACAGCCACTGAAAATGCAGTATGATCATACCTGGAAGCAGCCTGCACGTCTGGTGACATCAACACCAAAGCCAGTAGGCAGATAGTAGTGTGCCCAACCAAAATGTACTGAAGTAACCAGATGGTGGATACATCAGGAGGAGTCTCTCATGGCCTCCCTAGTCTCGTTACCTCTAATCATCTATGAGGTTTGACCAGTGATTTCACAATGAAGCTGGCAGATAAGAATTGGGTATTATTAATGCTATCCCCACTCTAACCTGGATAGCTCAAGCTACCCCAATCTCGTCAGATCTCGGAAGCTAAGCAGGGTTGGCCTTGGCTAGTATTTGGAAGGGCGACCATCAAGGAATACCAGGGTTGTGATGCAGAGGCAGGCAATGACAAACCACCTCTGAAACATCTCTTGCCTTAAAAACAGGTCTAGCTCACAACCTAGTGGTGCATAACACTAAAAGATCCAGAACTTGAGGCTGCCAGACAATCTTAGGATTTCCTGTCTATTCTACACACAATGCTATATGATAATTATTAATTCATTATTAATGCTATCCCCCACCTCACTTGGAGATTTTGAAGAAGAGGAGATTTTGAAGAAGACATATATGGGAAGGAAGATGGATTAGACTGTTCTCGTGGAAGCACAGCTGTAGTCATCTCTTACCAGCTAATACTGATTTGTCCAATATCTGATAGACCTCTGCTCCATATGTTTATACAATTCCCTCTTGAAGTCATCTGTGCTTGTAGTCGCCACCACCTCCTGTGGCAGTGAATTCCATGTGTTAATCATTCTTTGGATGAAGAAGTACTTCCTTTTATCTGTTCTAACCCGACTGCTCAGCGATTTCATTGAGTGCCCACGAGTTCTCGTATTGTGAAGGAAGAATCTAGAAACATCAATAGAAACTGTGTTAGTGCTGAAATATTTTTTTTTATTTTTATGCTTATATTTATACCTCACCCACCCTGTAAACAGGCTCTGGGCGGCTTACAAAGGACAGCAAAATATTCCAATTTCACATAACCCATAAAACATTAAAATAGCCTAAAACATACTTAATATATCAACAATAAACATTAAAATGCTTGCAATATTAAATAATATTAAAGTGAATGGCGGGTGTTTTCATTCCGGTCATCTTCTGATCTTCAGGCCAGTCCTATGGGCCAGATGTTAAATGGCACCGTCAGTAGTGGGCCAGTCCAGTATTCCCAATGTACACATGGGATCGTTGGTGGTAACAGTGGTGGCAGGCTGACTGACAAGCGATTTTGTTTGAGCGAAGGGTGGACTTTGTCTTTCCCAGAACATACAATCAGCCTTCAGCATTAAGCCACACATACTAAAAAGCATTCCCAGGAGATTCATGTAGTCTGGTGTAGGGTCTTCCAAGGTAGGGTTGTTCTCTGTAGATGAAGGCTTGTACCTGAGCATGTGATTAGGCCGCCACGGGTCTGCCACGTTGTTGCCGGACATCGCGACCCATCCCCAACCAACTCCAGGTAGCCTCTCCGACTTCTGCTTCCTTTCAGTACAACAAAGTACATCTCAAAGAAAGAAATAGAAAGCCTTGAAACAAAGCTACAAATACACTCTCTTAAATGTTCTAAGAATTCAACTCTGTAGATATTAGAAAGTTTTTTACCTCAGCAATCTCAAAACCTTGACTATTCCTATTATATGTATTTTTCCTGCCTGTTTATTAAAATCTTTATTCTATTTTTGAAAGTTAATTTTTCTCCAGTGCCATTCCTCAAGGGTTTAAAAAAACCGGATAGCTCCTATATTTTCAGTAGAGTTCCTAAGCTAAGAAAAAGCCTAAACTAAATATCTAAATATAGGGTGGGACTATCAAGTCTTTTATGACAAAGAATATATACATGCTACTGTAGGGCAACTCAGTCACTGAGGAGAACTGAAGATTTGATAGGGGAAATCTGCCAGGCAGTTGGGGAGATATAGGGGTTCATCATAGCTTGTTTACTGTTTTATCCTTGAGCACTGAGCTCATTACTGAGACATGTGCACAGCCCCTGGTGGTGATTGCTTTTTAGCAGTTCACGACTCACCAACAAAGTGCAAAACACTGCTTACATTCCACCTCTAAGAGTCAGCTAGTGGGAGAATGACTTTCATTATGTTCTCTGCAAAGAAGGACAATTTACCTTGAGATACCAAGCAGAAAGTATGAGTTCACAAAACCATTGTAGCACTACAGTAATAGGTAAGTGTGAAAGACTTTGCAAGAGCCAAAAAAAAGGCACAGTGAAGGCACCATATAACAGAACAAGTGGAGACCCGCAAGAAACTTGCTGGATGGTCATTCCATTCCTCACACCTTTGATTCCTCCCCTCTACCACTACCTGTCTCACCCTCTTTCTCCCTGCTGGGGGTGGAGCCTTGGGACAGTGAGGCTTGAGGAGGCCAACAGCCTCAGTAGAGTATATTGTCATAGACTCAACCCTCCAAAGCATCCATCCATTTTATTCAGGGGAACTGATCTCTGTCACCTGGACAGCAGTTGTAATTCTTGGTGATCTCCAGTCCTCATCCAGAGGCTGGTAATGGCAGTTCTCATGGAGGAAATGGCTGGTTTGGAGGATGGAGTCTATGACATTACACCTGTCTGAAGTTCCTCCCCTCCTCAAGCCCCACCCTCTCCAGGCTCCACCCCTCAAATGTCCAGGAATTTCCCAACCTGGAGTTGGCAACCCTATTTCCTTCCCACCCAACAGTCAACCTGCCTTTTCTGTCTTCAGCTTTCCATTACCACCCCCCTCCCCCACAGCCTCTCCCTAGGAAAATTATAGTCTTTCTCCACAGTGGGGACCAAAGCAGCTTACATTATTCTCACCTCTTTTTTATCTGCACAACAACCCTATGAGGTTGGTTAGGCTGAAAGTATGTGACTGGTCCAAAATCACCCAGTCGGCTTCCACTGCAAGATAGTGTGTGACTGCAATAAAAAAAGCCAACGCTATGCTGGGTATTATTAGGAAAGGAATTGAAAACAACTCAGCCAGTATCATAATGCCCCTGTATAAATTGATGGTACGTCCTCATTTGGAGTACTGTGTACAGTTCTGGTCACCACACCTCAAAAAGGATATTATAGCATTGCAAAAAGTGCAGAAAAGGGCAACTAGAATGATAAAAGGGTTGGAACACTTTCCCTATGAAGAAAGGTTAAAGCGCTTCGGGCTCTTTAGCTTGGAGAAACGATGGCTGAGAGGTGACATGATCAAGGTTTATAAGATTATGCATGGGATAGAACAGGTCGAGAAAGAAGTACTTTTCTCCCTTTTTCACAATACAAGAACTTGTGGGCACTCCATGAAACTGCTGAGCGGTCAGATTAGAACAGATAAAAGGAAGTACTTCTTCACCCAAAGAGTGATTAACACATGGAATTCACTGCCAGAGGAGCTGGTGGTGGCTACAAGCATGGACAGCTTCAAGAGGGAACTGGATAAACATATGGAGCAGAGGTCCATCAGTGACTATTAGCCACAAGGTATAGATAGGAACTCACAGGCTGGGGCAGGTGATGCACTGTATTCTTGGTGCTTGGGTGGGGGGCAACAGTGGGAGGGCTTCTAGTGTCCTGGCCCCACTGATGGACCTCCTGATGGCACCTGGTATTTTTGGCCTCTGTGTGACAGAGTGTTGGACTAGATGGGCCACTGGCCTGATCCAACATTGGCTTCTCTTATGTTCTTATGTTCTTATGATCTGAACCTAGGTCTTGCAGACCCTACTCTGAAGCTCTAACTGCTGCATCACACTGCTTTTCATAGGGTGGCTGCTGATGAACAGCAGCAAGCAGCCAAGCCTAACTGAGTCATGCAAATCAGGTGGTATCAAGTCACCCAGAGGGTAATGCCTAGGGATGCCAGCCTCCAGGTGGGACCTGGGGATCCCCTGGAATTCCTGCTCAGCGACAGACTACAAAGACAACTTCCCCTGGATAAAATGGATGCTTTGGAGGGTGGACTCTAGGGCATTGTACGCCACTGAGGTCCCTGTGCTCCCCAGGGTCCACCCCCAAATCTCCAGGAGTTTCCCAGCCTGGATCTGGCAACCTTCCCCCCCCCCATCCCCTGCCAGTGCCCAGGGGGGACCTGGTAACCCTAGACTGCTGCCAGGCCTAGCATTGGCAACCTCCAAGTGGGGCCTGGAGAGTGAACTATAGACAGCACAGAGATTTGTTTTCTCTGTGGCATTATACCCCAAATCTTCTCCTCCAGAGAATCTACCACAAAACTTCTAGGGATTCCCCAGCCTGCTACTGGCAATTTTGTCAGGCCTGACCCCAAGGCTCCCTCCCTTCCTCAAAGGTCAAAAGAGGCCTGGAAAGGGCCCTCCCCCCCCTTTTACTGATAGAGCCAGTTAGAAGCCTCCCCCCCCCCACATTCTAATCTCCCCCCACCTGACCCCAAGGCTCCCTCCCTTCCTCAAAGGTCAAAAGAGGCCTGGAAAGGGCCCTCCCCCCCCTTTTACTGATAGAGCCAGTTAGAAGCCTCCCCCCCCCCAACATTCTAATCTCTCACCATTGATGCCTGGAGTTAGATCCCTCCAGAGACCATTTCAAAAGGTTTTGGGGGGAATTCAACCTTCCCTGAGGGTTTTTTTTTCACTTTTTGGATTTTTCTGCAGACCCAGAAAGGACCTTGAGACTGCAGAAAGAGCTGTTGGGGAAGAGTAAGCCCTCTGTTGGCAGAAATAAGTATCCACACAAAAAAAAACCCTCTGGGAAATAGTTACCGTTTGTACTTTGTACAATAGGAAAACATTTTCCAAATTAGCAGTATGTTCATTACTTGGTTTCTCTAAGCATTTCTTCGAATACTTCCACAACAACAAGTGTTGAAGGTTGCTGGGCCTTTCAGACCTGCCTAAACATGTTGTGTCAAATGTTTTCCATAGGATTTAATGGTCTTTGCTTCTTAGTCTTAGTCTGCAATCCTAAATATGTTGTGTTGGACTCAAAATATCCACCCTTCCTTGAACGCAGGGAGTGCATTCTGCCAATGAAACACACCTTTTGCACCAGATCAAGGCTCATTATACCCACAGGCAATATTCCCTCTAAACTGTGGAGTCTTGTGAGCAAAAATTCTACTTTGTGAGCTACTGGCATTAAAATTGTGAGTGAGCACTACTGCATAATTTAGTTTGCTCTGAAGCCATCCTTCCTGAGCTAAGACAAAAATGTGTGAGCTGGAAGCTAAAAAACTGTGAGCTAGCTCACACTAACTCATCTTAGAGGGAACACTGTGGGTCCTTTTTTCAGAGGAAGGCTCCACTGATAAGGGAACAAAACCTCTGGATCCAGCTCAATGGATCCCAGATTATTTTTGAAGGCATATGATAAACTAAGATGAAACTAAAGAGGTCTGGATCTGGTTAGCATGTGGACAGGAAACTTCTTGGGAGTGCTAAGTGACCTGTGTTGAGTTTTGTGATGGAAGAAAGATGGAATATAAATATATAAATATTTTCAGTAAATTCCATTGAAAGCAATGGTGCCTAATTCCTTGTTAATGTGCTTAAAATGTCAGCTGAGTGTAAGAACTTTCCGACAGTTTTGCTGACAGTCTGTAATGTCAGTCATATAATTCTTGGGCTACTTCCATAAATATGTTTTTACAACTGACTCCTACATTTGTAGTATTTTGTATTTGTAATTTCATGTTCTTAATTTGAGTGGGATGGGTATGGCTTGTTGCATTTTGTTGGTTCTGGCTGCATGTCCCTAGGACACATGCTATCAAAAACAGGATATCACGCTAAAAGTAAACAGGTAGATAATCTCGATTTAACCAGGGTGCACACCACAGTGGCCAGATCTTTTCTGTCCAGGAAAAGCTACAGCTGGCTAATGAGTTGATGCTGATACAAGGTACTCTTGGGCACAGCTGCCACCTATTTATCTAGCAGTAGGCCTGGGTCCAAGAGTCCCCGGCACTACGAACCTGTTCATTCAAGGGGTACACAACCCCATCCAGAATGGGTGACACCTTAAATGCTGGGTCAGACTTTCCACCTACCAGCAGCACTTCTGTCTTCTTGGGATTAAACTTCAGGCATACAGTCTGTTGTTATAAGTATGATCCTACTATGTAATTTCTGCATCATTTAACATATCACATTAATGCCCATGCTTTGTTTCAGCCTGGTTTCCTGCTCTTTTTTCTGCCTTTTTCTGATTTCTTGGGCTACTTCCTAAGAATGATCCTACTATGTAATTTCTGCATCATTTAACATATCACATTAATGCCCCTGCTTTGTTTCAGCCTGGTTTCTGCTTTTTTTCTGCCTTTTTCTGATTTCTGCAAGCCAAAACCCTATTGCATTATTTATTGGACTCCCCATTCCTATTGATTTAAATTGTGCCGTGTGGGTCCACCTTGAGTCTCAGTGAGGAAGGTGGACTATAAATGATGTAAATAAATAAAATGAATCCTAACAACTTCCTGAAGTGAGAAAGCAATAGTATCAATGTTTAAATCACAAACACCAGCCTTATCTTAAAATAGGTAATGGCAAAATTAGTCTTCACACACACACACACACACACACATGCAATTTGTAATGCAATCTTAAACAAAGTTACATCATTCTAAACCCATGTGATAGGCTTAAAGGGTGTAACTGTGTTTCAGATTGCACTGTTGGCTACATAAACATGTTCTTTAAAGTCTAGAAAAAGTCTGTCCTATGTGCTTTTACTTGGGAGAAGACTGGTTTTGCCATGTGCAACAGTTGTTCCCATAATGCTGTAGGACACTTTGGGCACATTGTGTTGTCCTAATCCAAACACTTAGCTCATGTATTTTTTTACATCGAGGACCACTCAGTTTGAGACCTGTAGCTTTGCAAAGGAAACCAAAGTAGCATTTAATAAGAGACCATCCCTTCCTTAGATCTCCTGCCTTCCCAAATGCTGTCTGCTTTATGTAATGCATTATAATTATATGACAGGGGACCAGTGGAGAATATGGCATACCATTTCCCATAGGTTTCCTTTTTCAGATAAGAAAGATAAACATTCTGCTTAGCTTCACAGCATTTTTTTAGTCCCTCTGCAGTTTCCTGTGAAGCTATTGAATGCTAGGTGATCTTTGTAGCTCTTGTCCTTTAAGTAACCAGACAATGATCTCTGTCGTATGGGGAAATTGGGTGCACAAAGTAAGGAAGACCCCTGCATTGAGGCGACTGTCCTTTGCTTCCTGAGAATGCAAAGGATAATCGGAGAAAGGTCATGGGGCTTTCACACTACAGATCACTAAGTTAAAACGAGTGACTATTTGTTTTTGTTATGATGGCTCTTATTCTATGAAAAGCAATGGATGTGTTCTGTGTTCCACTTCCACTGAAATCACTGGTGAAGCCAGTGGTTAAAATAAGATGAAAGGGTCAGGAATGGGAAAGCCAACATGAAGTCTAGTAGTGCTGGCCAAGAATAACCCATCAGCTATAAACTTCTAAAAGTTTCTAACCAATGTGTGGTCTGTGTTCTCAGAATTTTGTCAAGGGAAGTAGGGTCAATGTATAATTTCTAAAAAGAAAGGGACTAGGAATCAGATCTGTGAGGGTCTGCCAAAAAGAGAACCCTGTCACTGGAGTGCTAAATGCGTGGGCCTGGGCACAGGCTGCAATTGCTCAATAGAAAGGAAAATCCCTCTGTTCATACTTATTATAAAAATTACTTTGGTTGGGGTCTTCACTGGGGAGAACAGCTGGGTATAAATGAAATAAACAAATTTGTTCAAAAACTAGTGTACTACAGTGTACAGAGTACTGGACAGAGTGTAGAGAATTCAGTTTAGTTGCTTGTTTTTAATAGCTTGTTTTCATAATGTAGTTCTAAAGTATAAGTGGCCATGAGCAGGACTCTGGAGAGACAGCATAGAAATATTCTAAATAAATAAATAAATTCTTACTCAGCCACAAAATTTAATTTGTCACTCACTCTCAGTCTAACAAACTTCATGGGACAACTTTGGGGGGAGGGATTTATATGCCACCCTGAGTTCCTTAGTGACACAGTATGATAAAGATATAATAATCAGTAATACAGAAAGGGTATGACCAGAAGGCAGATCTAGAAGATCTGTCAACAGCCCCTACAACCCTTTTTTTCTTACCTATCTCCACCTTTGAGTAACGCTTCAATAGCCTTAAGATAGAGGTTTAATTCTCATTTAAAGAATGTATATCCTGACACTGGTATCTGGATCAGGGAAATATTTGTCTTAGGTTGGCTTTCCCAATTGAGAGACAAGATTTCTAGACAACCATGCTACGAACTAGATTGTTCTCATCTATGATGCACTGTTAATTACTGGCTGAATTGTAGTGGACCCAAATATTTAACAAAGTGAGTTGTTCTGCTGTTACGTGATTGGTCCCTTCTTTCATTCAACTGGTAAAAAGATATTCCAATCCCTGAAATGTAGACTGGGGAAAATAGCCATTATTTTAGCTTGACAAAGTTTTCTCAAGGAGAGTTTGGGAAAGTAGCTGAGGGATGAGATTTCAAGCATTAAGAAGCATATTAATGAGAGACCTAAATTGTTCATTGTTGTCAGTGTACTGCTTTTTCCAGCAGGTACACGCTCCATTGGTGCACTTCCTTTTATAATCTACAGCACAGCATCCCAGAATGAGTAATGTAAAGACATCTGCTGTGTATTTAACTAGCACTAAAATGAAATAGTACAATTTGGCTTTGCTGGCCACACAGACCTTGGGCTGGCAGACCTATGTTGCCAACAAACAGTTGTAATTTATAAGAAACAAATAAGAAGCAGGCTCTCTGCCCTTAAGATCTTACAATAAAATTAGTGTTATTGGAAGAAGCCAGGATCAGATGAATCTGATAGGATTTTTCTTAATAAACAGACCAAATAGAGTATATTTTTAATGACACTTTCACTATGCAGTTAGCTTTATCATTTACATACACTGAACTATTTTCCCAATAAATGTTTTCACTGCAACATGCCACCAAATTCTTTGCATGTTTTTATTCAGAATTAAGTCCCAATTGACACAGGAGGCCTTATTCACAAGGGAGTGTGCACAGAATTACAGCCTTTGATATATCAAACATTGGAAGAAATGCTGTTGTGTAAATGGATATCTTGGCCACTATGGAGAGAGAAATTGCCTAATTTACAGCTGTTCTGCAAACAGTAGTCAGTCTATAATTTAGTCATAATCCATGACCAGATGCTGCATAGCAGGGGGAAGCTCTTGGGCAGTTCTTTTCTTACAGATCACATGATTTCATGCCAGCTTTCTGAAGAGGATTGACTTCAGTGCGTCCTTCTATGTGGTTTCCCTGAAATTCTACATTCTACATTTGATCCATGTTCATCACAACAGTGACCTGAAACAAAGAAGGAGAATCAATCACATAACAGCAGAACAACTCACTTTGTTAAATATTTGGGTCCATTTTTACTGTCCTCAAATGTACACATATAAATGAAACACGACTGCAGAAATACATAATGATTCTAGACATGCCATCAGAGCATTATAGGATGAAGTCTTTCCTTGCAAAAACGAGGCCCTAAAGCACAAATTTAATGTACTGTTAAAATTAGTCTTAAATTACACAGTGCAATCTTTATTTGGGAAATGGCAAATGTATTTATCCAAGGGCAGCTAGATTATATTTAAATGGAACTTTGCTTTTGAAGGTTCCTTATCCTCCAGACCACTAGTTAATATCACTACATTGGGCTTCTACTGATTCTACCTAGTATATTACCTAAAGTTAATCACCTTTTCTTAGCGTAAGGTCTACCATAGTCTTATTTTTGCTGTCTGCCTTACAAAGGTTCTATGTGTTTTGGTTAGCATTGGAGTGATGTCTAATGAACTGCTGGTGTTTATATTTTCAAAGGAAAAGTAGCTCATTGATGTAAGGTGGGATTTTTTTCTTTACATATATATTTTTTAATTTATTGGTTCTCTGTCTCAGTAATCCTGTTTTGCAGTCACTACTGCCTAATCAATTAAATTTGCAGCATATCCTGTGTTCTGTTCTAAGACTGTTCAAACAGTGGGGTATGAGAATCAACCTCCACCATGCCTAGAAACATCTGTTCTCCTTGCCCCCCCCCCTTTTCTTTTGGTTACTGAGCCTTATTAAGAGTTATAGGGAACCCAAAAGCTTTCTGTTTTGTAATGTATTGGTTGGTCAGAATAAAACAGGATCATATGACTGAAGTTTTGGATATTATTTCTGTGGACCAACACAGCTACATAAATATTAAATTAGTTAATCTATTAAAACCCAGTTATCTGATTCCCAAATGTATACATTTTAATGTTGCTCTCACATCATCTTCTGATGTCCTAGGTACAAATCAATGTCACAACTAAACTATTCTGAACACATAAATTAAGTGGTATGCTCCCAATCCTAGGCATGTTTACTCAGAAGTATATCCTACTCACCTACTGTATTCAGTGAGATGATCTCCCATTCAGGGACATAGATTGAGCAAATACTGCACCAACGTAACGGTTTTTCTTGAATAAAGGGATTGCTTCATGTATCATAAAATATGTAGATATGAATGCTGAATTTGTCCTAAACTTTGCTCATTGCATTATGATTATTAACATCCCTAAGAAAGTTAAAATTACTGCAGAGCAAAATTTAGCCTTTGTAAAGCAAATAAACAATGGTGATGTAATATCCTAGGCTCTGTTTTGGGCTCTAATTGTGCATCTACATAACAATCTTGAATTGGCTGTATAAAACATTGGCTGTTGTGGCTTCCCCCAAAGAGTTTTGGGACTTATAGTTTGGTCAGGTGGTCAGAATTCTGTCAGAGATTTCTACTCTCCACACATAGAACAATTAAGTGGCAGTAGGGAATAACTGTTAAACAATTTAAATCTATTATGGCATTCCTTGGGAAGGGTGTTTTTTTTTTTTAAGCCTTTTGAAAACCTGTTTCCACTGTAGCATATATCTCACCAGTTCATTTTCTTGACTAAACTGTGTTCATTTTATTAAAGTTTGCATGTAGCTGTGTTGGTCCATTAACAACAACAAAAAATGCCTACACCCTTCTAAATCCATTGAAGTCAGTATAACTCTGAAGTATAACTCCGTCTAGAGCAGGGGTATCAGACTCATTTGTTATGAGGACTGGATCTGACACAAATGTCACTTTGTTGGACCAGGCCATGTGTGCCATGAAATGCAATGCCAGGTATAGAAGATAGAAACTTTACAAAGGACTCCGGCAAACCCATTTAATGATATTATTTTGACTCAAAATACAAACATGTTTAAAACATTAGCATTCTTACAGTATGTCCTTAAGGTATCTCCCTGATGCCCACCCTCCCACTCCCACTGCCCATGAAGCGTAAGCGCTGGGACAGCATACAGGGACATATTGCACAGCCTCTGTCATCTGGCAATAAAAATAATGACCAGTTATTCACAGGCCAGATGAGCCCTGGACCCGTATGTTTGACACCTCTGGTCTAGAACAAGTTGTTCCAATATGATTACCTCTACATCAGTCTAGATGCTCAGCTTGTTCGCTATTTTATTACGCATATTTCTTATTCCACTGGATGCTGGTTCACAGGGTACCTCAGCCATTCCTCTGTTTTTGCCAAACAGACTTCAAACTGATCACCTATTCTACATGCTTTTCTGTTTTAGAGTTCAGTACCAGAAGCATTTTAACCCTTTTTAATAGATCTCCACAGAAATACACTATAACATATTTTATTGTTTCAGCCGGGGATAAGGGCCTTTGAAGTCAAAGAGGAGAAACTAATTCACTATCAGAATAATCATTCGCTTTAACATCTGCTATCTATTTGTCCTCTTCAATGACAAATGGAACACTGACATTTTCATCTGTTTTCCACCTTTTGTAATCACCGTTATTTGAATTCTAAAATACTGCCAAATCGAAATGTGTGGAGTGTTTCATTTCAGCTTTGGAAGATGCTCCTAGATACCCAGAATTCCTGTTCCTTGCCTTTGAAGCTGAGTCAGACGGTCTTTATTTGCCACTTCCTAAAGGGACATCATTTCTCTTTTGTTCAAAATGGGGAGGCCAGCTTGTTTGTTTTCCTTTCCAGTGTTCAGCAGCCTTGCTGTAGGCCAGTGATTGTAAGACGGCAGTAACACAGGATTATCCTGCAGAGCTGTAGCCAGTGAACCCATAACAGCAAACTGGACAGCCATCCAATACCACAAAATACTGTTTACATTTAAACACATGACCAGTTTGTCAATCCAGTCAATTGTGTGAGTCCAGCCAGGTTTTCAGAGGACCCACACACACACACTCTCTCCTCCTGCAGTTTCAGACAACATTATTTCTTGGAAGATTTTTTTATATATGGATAAATGAAAAAGTGTTTGTTTTTTAAATTATATTTTCTTGTAAATCAAGGAATACTTTTACATTTAATGCCTTGTGACAATTAAATGTGATGTTTTAGTGTTTTTATCTTCATATTACTAAGGAGAAGCGAATCCAACTGTGGAACAAACATTCAACTACTTTTGCTTGTACCCACAACTGAACTCATGCAGAGGAGAATACTGTGCTGGAAAATATTATAGCATACTAGCATACCAAGCATACATACAGGAGTTCGGTAAAATGTAGGAAATATTGTAAATATTACATGATAATGATCCCTTTCTTAATTTCAGTTTCTCCCCTATGATGAAGAATATGAGATGGACATGATGCTTTGGAATAGTTAACATTAACGAATTAAAGAATATTTCCCCTCAGGAAAATTTAATTGCTCTCTGTCTATGTCTCTTTGTGTCTGTGTGTTTGCCTGTCTGTCTCTCTCTCTCTCCCTCTCTCCTACACGATGTAGTTGGCATTGAGGACATATCTATGCTACAAGCTTGAATTGTCTGCATGCTTTACTGTGTGGTGGCTCAGTGATTAAGATGCTAAACTGCAGACCAGAAGGTCAGTAGTTCAGCAGTTCGAGACCCAAGTTTTGCATGGCAGAGTGAGCTCCTGTCTCTGGTCCCAGCTCCTGCCACCCTAGCAATTCAAAAGCAAGAAATTGCAAGTAGATCTGTACCACTTTGGTGGAAAGTTAACAGTGTCCCGTGCACCAAGTCATGCCACATGACCACGGAAATGTCTTCGGACAGTGCTGGCTCTTTGGATTCGAAACGGAGATGAGCACTGCAGCCCTAGAGTCAGATTTGACTGGCTTTCGAGCAAGGGAAACCTTTACCTTTACCTTTACTGTTATGGCTTTCCCAGAGAACCATGGGAACTATAGTTTGATAAGATGCTGAGACTTCTCAGTTAGAGATCTTGTAATTAGGGATGCTTAAGCATCTCCCAGTTCAGCTCACCTCCTGCTCACCCACTGTGAGCAGAGACTGATTGTTTGTGGGCCAGTTTAAGCTGCCTGAAAGCAGTTTAAACCTGTTCTGCTGGTTATTTTCTGCACATACCCAGTGACATTAAACCCCCACCTGTTGCCACTGCCTCACCATGCTCTCCTACCACGTTTAAATTCAGTCAAACTATGTAATTTTTTAAAAGTCTTATCATTTAATGTTTGTGTCTTCTGTTCAACATCAGCAGCTGTCAAGCTGTCTGGACCTGCATCATGTTACACACATGCATTTTCACACAACCTCGTGAGAGTTATGGCTTCATTTAATTACCAGACCCAACCACCCATGCCCTTGTGGGGAAATTTATTTCCCACCTACTGCACAAGCACAAAAGTGACCACAAGGCAAGATGGAAATGACGCTCTGCAGCCACAGCTCCTGTGCAACTGTCAGTGCACTGCTTGAGTTGGGTGACGGCAAGACGAGGTTATCTGAGGCTCAGCTCACAGGTGATCACAACTGTTGAAAATGGCATGTTCACCTGCCACATATGTTCACCACAACATGGTCATCACCCCAACTTATGATTTCTGCACACAGAACAACTGCCAGAGTTCAGACAAGAGGGAATGTAGAATAAATACACCCTCCAGCTTTGTTCATTAGTTTATTGTATGAACTGTGTTTATTTTATTAAACATATTCTTTGTTGCACTTGCATCTTTTTCATGGGCTTTTCCAGTCAATCCTTTGCTTATGGCTGGCATATAAATAATAGTAGGGTACTTGAATATAAGCTATTTTTTTAATGTTTGGTTAGGAGGGAACTTACCTGCTACATGAGTTGGGACTAGATGACTTTCTTATCACATTCACAAAACTTCCATATATATTTACAGCAAATTGTATCACAGACTGAGTGAAAGACAACTACTGTAGCTACAAGACTTTAAAGAATCTGTTAAACGCATGCAGTGCACTATCTTTTGATGTGAATAACGAAAACTCCATTAATTTTAATGGACCATGTGTACAATATGCCAGGAAGTTCTCCTTTGCAAGATCCAGTAAATGGAATCGAACTGCTTTCACTGCAATGGTGTGTGCATGGGGAAACGTTATGCTGAATTATCCCCCAGGATAAGTGTGTAAGTGTTTCGACCAGAACCAGGATTCGTTCAAAGTTAACCAAAAGACATCCTAACATATTTGCCTTGATCCAGTGATGCCTCCGCTGAATCTGATAGATGTTACTGTTGATCAGGGGTCATTTCGTAGAAAAAGAGCTAGGGGGACTCATTAGCATAACTCATTAGCATATGCCACACCCCCTGACATCACCGGAAGTGTGTCCTCCCCACAGCCGGCAGCGACCTCCAGCGGGCACCAGCAGGGAGCTCCAGGCCCCGCCCTCCTGCACCTCACCCGGGGGGATGGCGTCCCCCCGCGTCCCCCCCCCCAAATGACCCCTGCTGTTGATAAGGATGCATCATCTCAGACTCTAGTGAGACCCAAGCAACATCCATGACAGGAACTGAATTTGGAAGCAAATCCTGTTTATCTCAATTGAACTTTTTTGCTTCTTTTAAGACTGCAGTTCTAAGCACACTTCCTTGGCAATTCTATCAGGATCAATGCATCTTACTCCAAGTAAATGCTCCTGCATTAATCAGCTTGAATGCATATATCTGTAGAATAAGGCTTTGATGTAATTCTGTGAGCCTGGGCATTCTGAGAATAAAACTGTTTACACTGTGCAGGTTGATCTGTGGAGAGACCAATGATGGGTAGTCTTGTCTGGTAGTAGGAGACTGGACTACATGATCAATGTCCTCTTTCTAATCTATTATCCTACAACTCATTAATATGCATTTGCGCACACACCTGTAGTATAGTATCCAATTATGCAGAAGATGACAATATCACTAGTTCCCCCAGCCTTCTCAGTGACTACGCCAAGTCACATGCTGGTAATGGTGAAGCAGTTTTTGTGTTTATACTCTATTTAAAAATGTGGCTTAACATACTGCTGTTGCTAGCAAAATACCTTTTAATCAGAACATGATGTGTTTAAAGTTTTAATTTTACTTCAGTTAGTGTTAGATGACAGTGGCTTCTATAGATTTTTTTCTGCATTTAATATGGATGAGCAAAATAATTTTTTCTCTCTACATGGGGCTGCCTTTGTCGCAAATCCGGGGGCTGCAACTGGTGCAGAATGCTGCGGCCAGGCTGTTAATGGGTCTCTCTAGAAGGGACCATGTGCGGCCTGCGCTGAAAGCGCTGCACTGGTTGCCAATAGCGTACCGGATTCACTTCAAAGTGCTGGTCGTTACCTATAAAGCCCTACATGGCCAGGGTCCAACCTACCTGAAGGACCGCCTTTCCCCGTATGTTCCCCCAAGAGCACTACGGTCAGGGGCCCGAAATTTATTAGTCATCCCGGGCCCTAAGGATGTCAAACTAGCCGCCACGAGGACCAGGGCCTTTTTGGTGGTGGCTCCTACCTGGTGGAATGAGCTCCCGGAGGAGATCAGGGCCCTGCGGGATCTTATGCAGTTCTGCAGGGCCTGCAAGATGGAGCTCTTCTGCCAGGCTTTCGAGTAGGAGCCGCCGCCCCTATTATACCACCACCGCCCTGAGGTCCTGATTAAACATCTACTATGGAAGAATCCTTCTGCCGTCTTCGTGGGATTTTGGACATTCGATCCGCCATTTTTTAGATTATGAATGGCACTGAGCACTTTGTTATTAGATTTTAATATGTAGTATATGTTTTAAATTGTTTTGTATATATTGTTTTATCATGGCAAGCTGTTCTTGCCTCTGTGAGCCGCCCTGAGCCCATTGGGGAGGGCGGGGTATAAGTACAAAAAATAAATAAATAAATAAATAAAATTTAAAACAAGAAAAGCCTTTCAAAGCTGAAAAAACTTTGTCCATGATCCTAAGGGTTTCTGTAGATGCAACCAAAGGCTTGGGCATGCTTAAGGAACTGCTTACACTTGCTTTTGCAGGAGAGGGGATGGCAGTGTCCTGTGTCATGTCACAAATTGCTTTGGAAAGTCCCCTTGGTTGCAAAAGGGTGGCATAGAGAGGAGGTGTCTGAAGAATAGAGCTATTTTGCATCTCACCCTTTGCTAATGAAATAGGACGCGTAGAATAAGTTGAGGTTCCAGAAGAAAGAGAACATTTGTTGTTGTTGTTCAGTCGCACAGTCGGGTCCGACTCTTCGCGACCCCATGGACAATCTCCCGCCAGGCTCTCCTGTCTTCCGCCGTCCTCCGAAGTTGGCTCAATTTCATGTTCGTTACATCGCTGACACTGTCTAACCATCTCATCCTTTGCCGTCCCCGTCTTCTTTGACCTTCAATCTTTCCCAGCATCAGGGTCTTCTCCAGTGAGTGCTCCCTTCTCATTTGGTGGCCAAAGTATTTGAGCTTCAGTTTCATTATCTGGCCTTCCAGGGAACAGTCAGGGTTGATTTCTTTGAGGATTGACTGATTTGTTCTTCTTGCAGTCCAAGGGACTCTCAAGAGTCTTCTCCAGCACCATAGTTCAAAAGAATCTATTCTTCGGCGCTCGGCCTTCCTTATAGTCCAACTCTCACAGCCATACATGACTACTGGGAATACCATTGCTTTGACCATGCGGACTTTTGTTGGCAGGGTGATGTCTCTACTTTTTATCATGCTGTTTAGGTTCGCCATCGCTTTCCTCCCAAGGAGCAGGCGTCTTTTAATTTCATGGCTGCAGTCACAGTCTGTGGTGATCTGGGATCCCAGGAACGTGAAGTCTGTCACTACTTCCACGACTTCCCCTTCTATTTGCCAAGGAGTGATGGGGCCGGATGCCATGATCTTAGTTTTTTTGATGTTGAGCTTCAAGCCCACTTTTGCGCTCTCCTCTTTTACTCTGAGCAAGAGGCTCTTTAGATCCTCTTCACTTTCAGCCATTAGAGTGGTATCATCTGCATATCTGAGGTTGTTGATCTTTTCCCCAGCAATCTTAATTCCCGCTTGTGATTCATCCAGGCCAGCATTTCGCATGATGTACTCTGTATATATATTAAATAAGCAAGGCGACAATATACATCCTTGTCGTACTCCTTTTCCTATGCTGAACCAATCAGTTGTTCCATATCCGGTTCTAACTGTCGCTTCTTGGCCCTTATACAGGTTTCTCAAGAGACATGTGAGGTGGTCTGGTACTCCCATCTCTTTAAGGACCTGCCATAGTTTGTTGTGATCCACACAGTCAAAAGCTTTAGCATAGTCAATGAAGCAGAAGTAGATATTTTTCTGGTACTCTCTTGCTTTCTCCATAATCCAGCGAATGTTGGCAATTTGATCTCTAGTTCCTCTACCTCTTCGAAACCCAGCTTGTACTTCTGGTGACACCAGACGGTAAAGGGCATCTAGCACATCTGCTACAGAAATGCAAGAGCCAGGGCATCCAAGCATCCTTCAGGCATTTACAGTGCAATCCTATGCAGAGCTACTACCGTCAAAGCCCATTTTCTTCAATGGACATATACTGGAGCAACTCTGCATAGGAATGGTCCAAGTGCCAAGGTTATTGCTTGCTGCCAGCTCCAATTATTTAAGGTGTTTATTGCAGATTTCATTGCACAGTTTAATTGGTTAAATGTAGTAGCCTTAATTGTATATATATTTGAATATGTTGTAGCACTTACATGTGTTCAAAAGTGTGAGTGTTTCTTACAAATAAAGAAGTTTTAAAAATATTTTGAGAATACTTTCCTCATTTTAATATATGAATTAGAATTGTTGAATTGTCAGAATTCCAATACCCGTTTTTGAGTACTTGGTTCATGGAATACACTAGTATGGTCCAATAGTTAGGATGTGGACTTTAAGAGAACTATGTTCAAATCCTGCATCAGGCATGGAGTTACTGAATAGTCTTTTGTGGATGGCTGTGTTCTGGCCCAAGTTCTTTATAAAATGGTACTGAAAGGAACCCATCTTCTAAGGTTAACCCTTGAGCTACATTATATGCTGCTTTACTAAGAAATAAATTAAATAGGATTGGAGCTGAGAATCATTTCATGTCTGTACACCCAAGGTAATTTGTACACCCAACATACTCTTCTATAGGACAGCACACTGGCTGTGGCACTGGTGAAGTTATTCATTTATTTCAAATTGTACTTATGCATACGTGTGCTGCCATTTTTCTCTCTTTGTTGTAGGGTATATATAATGTGAATTAAAATGTATGTCACATACATCGTTGCCAGTCACCCACGTCTTTTAGGAGAAATCCAATAGTTCCTTCTGGTTTTATCCAGCGGTTCAAAAGTGTGTAAAATGCAAGTAGATAAAATGGGTACCTGCCCTTAGGTGGCAGGGGGCACCCCTCCTCCTTAGTTGTATGTAAACCGCTCAGAGACCCTTCAGGGTCAGAGCGGTATATAAGATGAAATTAAATAAAAATAAATTTTATTTTAATTTATATATCCCCTTCTATTTGCCACACTGTATTTCCTTTGTTCTCACTACTTTTTGAGTATGGAAGGGTGCCTAAAATGTGATGTTTATATGTTACATGTTTCCTCCACCAATTGTTATTGGAACAAATAATCCAGGGTCTTAAAATAAAACATGGCAAGTTTATGGAGGGGAGACACGGGAAGCCTCCGGAGACTCTGAGCAAATCGCTCTCAGACCTGTTGATGCAGCCATCATGCTGGAAATAGGGAGTGGGGGGGAGGGGGTTAGGTGCCCATAAACACCCCCCCTCCCCTGGTTTTTCTTCTTGGGAATGAAGAGGATCGTATTCCTTGTCTTTTCATCTTGCTGTGGGTCAGTCTATGTTAAACTCAGCTCATATGTAGAGCGGAGTAGGAAACAAGGGGGTTCCGAAGGGCAAGACTTTGCCTTGCTTGTGAAATTGACAAGTTACAAAATACCAGGCCTTACACCAGCAAGGATCTGCAGTGCCATTTAAGCAGTTGCCTAGAGCCTGTGGGTTTCTCTCCTCTCCCCCTTACCACACCCTGCCTCGTCTTTTGATGAGGCGATCTTGTCTCTCGAAAATGTACGTGGACACTCCCTCTGTGTGCCTGGGAGTAAAGTGGTCAAGGCCACTCTGCATGCTGCCTCCCTTTTGGGTGAGACACGCGAGTCGAGGACGACCCCAGTGACTTAAGAGTTCCAACAAATGAAACAAACCACGAAACTCTCCGTCTCCCCCAGCAAGACACCCGGGAGTTCTCCGGCAGTCGTTTTCGGGGAGCTCCTTTCACGTTTATTGCGTTGCAGTCCGAAGAATGTTTTCAGTGGAATATTGGGGGGGGGGGGGCTGGCTTTCCTAATGAATCTCGTTCGAGGTGGGAGCGGGGTCCGAAGCGACAATGGCCACCAAGGAAGGGCAAACTTTTCTTTGCATTTCTGTGTAATGATAAGAAGGGGGAAATTATACACTTTGCTTCTGATTTAAATGTATTGTTGTTAAAGATTTTAAATGACAGTATTTCTGACTTAACTCTGTCCTGGTATATTTTGGCTTCGCATCGCCCGGACGCCGGGATCGGTAACGAGTATTTTCTGCTCAAGGATCTTGATCGCCCAGCGGGAAATGCCATCACGCGGCGGCCGCCCGGCTGCTGAGGAGTTTTCCCCTACACGGGAGTCGCTCCCTTTTCAGCGCATTCAGGAGTGTGTCAAAACGGTACCGAGGCTCTGCGATGTAGAATTGCTGTTAAAAGGAAACCTCTCTCGGGTTAAAGGTCTTCCTGGATGCGATCTCTTTTCATGCGACTCGATTGTCATTGGATTGCAAAGGGAAGGCATGACGCGGCTGGAATGCTGAGAATGAAAGAAAAGGGGGGGCGGGAGAGAGAGAGAGGTTTGTTCCTTTCATTGATTTCTATAGTTATGCTTCGTGTTATAGAAACTGCGACTCGCGCTTTAAAGATGGGAAGAAAGACGCTGGAGCGGTTAAGGAACTTCGCAAGAGCTCCATGCGCAAACTTTTAAATCTTTTTTGGCCAAAATTCGCCATTACTCTTGGAGCTACCTCTAAAGGGTATGAAAGGCGATGGCCTCAGTCCAACAGAGAATTAACCCACCGGGCCATCCTTGAACGCACCGAAGACAACGTTTTCAGAAGGGTGCGACTCTGCTTAAGATCGCGTGCAGTAACCCTGTGGCATCGCAGTCGCTTTCATTCAGCTTGCCTTTCTCTGGACTGTTACAAAAGTATAAACTCTGGATATATTTTCTTTAAATCCTAAACTGCAACACCTTGATCACTTGGGCCAGCTAAGCAACATACAATCCAGGCGGAGGCAGGGCCCCTTGATGTCAACGGGAAAATTAAACTCAGTCTCCTCTCGAAGTCAAAGGGACTTTAAAATGCCTAATGGTGATCTAAGTGGCGCCCATGGGGTTTTAAGTTACCTGGTTAATAGGGCTAAGCGAAGCAGTGACTGGATCTCTTGCTTCGTTCGGTGTTTTTTCCTTCGGGTTTTGGTCAAATCCCATAATACTAAAACTATTTTGTTTCTGTGTTCGTTTTGCCGGGAGTATCTTTTTAATTCTTTGTACTGCACGCGTTCTTTCTTCCCCTTCCAAGGTTTGTTTCTGTGAGTATTCTCTGCTTGAACACTCTTGTCCAACATTCTGTGTCAATCTGTGTGACTGAAAGCAATTAATATTTCCTGAGCCAGGGTCATTTAAATAAAATGAAGGCGGTTTTCCCCTCTAAGTGATTTCCGGAATAGTCCAGGAACCCCTACTTACTCAGACTTCCCATCTTCTGTAGTCGACAGCCTCACAAACTGTGTGTTTCTGTTGATGTCCCTGCCCTTAAACAAACACAGATCAGGATGGATCACAGGGAGATTTGCTGGGGAATCCTTAACAGATTGATAGTGGGTTTAGAAACCCACTGACTTCAAGAGACTTAGAAAGGTCTCGTTTCTGTGGGGGCTGAAGACTGGACGCTTTCACAAGCAAATTCTACAGAGGCCATACTTGCAAATTAAAACCTCACCTGAAGCACGCAGGCCGAAGTCAACCCCTGCTCACGTCCGCGGGTCACCGTCTATATATACAATTTTCGTTGCCTGACCTAAAAGAACAGAGGGTCTCTGGAAATCAGCCCGACCAGTGTATCTGAAAAGAAGAAGAAAGGACACATTTTAAGCATTCTCAAAAATATCCCGTTGATTTCAACGGAAATCGCTCCCAAATACCTATTAGAAAGGCCACCGTAATGCTTCGCCTGATAGACGGTTGCGCGACTTTCAGCCTGCGGGAAGATCAGTCGAATCCGTGGCTTCCTTTGGGCGGGGGAAGAGCTGTGGAACGGTGGCTGCCCGAAGCCTTTGGGAACCTGCTATAAAATCCAGGGTCAATCCAGGAACAGCCGACTTATTAAAGAAAGCAAAATAAAACAAAAGCAGCTCGGCCAGGAGAGAGCTTCCCAAACACATCCGGACTGGGGTGACACCGACCTGAATTTCATTTAAAGCAGTTTTTATTATTTATTTGCATCCACTGCAGACTTACCATGGATAAGAACAAAGTCCGAGTCCAGTGGCACCTCTAAGACCCACAAATTTTGATTCAAGGTATAAGCTTTCGTGTGCAAGCACCCTTCTTCAGATGTTCTGGACTCAGGCTGCTGCTGCTGCTGCTTGAGACCAACCCGGCCACCCACCGGAATTCACCACGGATAGATCCGTCTCCCCACGACATGATTGCTGGGGGGAGGGGAAGAAGGCGCAAAACGAGGCCCCCACCCCATCATAATGCTAGAGAAGGAAAACGGGAAGCCTCCGATTCCAAGAAGAGTGTCCAGGATCTCTCGACTAGCTTCTTCGGGAAAATCAAGTTGTATAGTTACAACTAGGCTACTTCTACAGACGTTGGCCTGGTCATGATTTCAGCCCTTATTTCTGTGGGACAAAAACGTCTCCTTCAGGAGGACCCTCGAATGCGTCGGCTGCGGGAGAAGTTGAGCCGAGGGGGTCCTGCCCACGTGTTTACTTGCGCTCAGATCCTGGGGGGGGGGCTGCCAAGCAGGCTTTGACGGACAGCCTGGGGAGGGGGGAGGGGAAGCGAACGAGGAATGCACCCCAGTGGGAGAGCAGCCCCGGCAGGACTTGCGTGCTAACCCTCGGGGTGCCCCCTCACCTTCTCTCTGCCACTCCCCCTTCCTACCTCCGCGCTAGGCTCGGCGGATGGATTGCGCTTGAAATCTCGCCGGGGCGGGCCGACAGACAGACTGCCAGGGAAACCAAGAGC
>NW_015160222.1:1067033-1070647 GCF_001447785.1 Gekko japonicus | reverse complement strand
GGGGGAAGAGACTTGCCCGTTTCTCGGTCTGGCTCGGCTCGAGATTCCGGAGGGGTTTGCCGAACTGCAGGAGGGAAAGGTCGCCGTCGGAGCTCAAAGCCGCGGAAGTCGGTGACGTCTTGACTTTCGTTAGACCGAGGAGGGTCTGCAGCTGAAACACCGGGATCGTCAACCAAGGGGACGTGCGATTTTCAGGCCCGTGTGGTGGTTTCGAGTACAGAGTCTAGAGCGCGTGTGGTGGAAGAGTCGAGGGAAGGAAACCCAGCCCGGGGAGTCCGTCTCATTCTGGTCTTTCTCACTCCGGGTGCCTCTAGGCCGCGAAAGCGCTCCCCCTGCCCGAGAGGCGCAGAAACAGCGCAGGGCGGTGCAAACGGCGCCGTCCTCCCGGTCATTTTAGGACGCGCGGATCCCTCTTCCGCAACCCCCGGAGACCCCCGCTTACGATGCCGCTCAAACCCCCGGCAGTCCCCGAAAGAGAAGGCACATTCCCCCGCAACTCTTCAGCATATAAAACCTGCTCATTAAAATAGTCTTCTTTCATAGCGTCAGACCTCAGCCTGCTTCCTTGAGGGCACCAATGAGTTTACTTGTAAGTAAACTTGTTCGGCTTGGGCGGCACAGCTTTGAAATGGGTGTTTAGGTATCTGAACATGTGGTTTTTTTAAAGCTGCGATAACTCATCTACGGGTACAGGAAAATAAATTTCTCGGGGTGACACTTCGAGATAAATATGTTTTGGAATGCTTCTAGATGACATTTAACCTGCAGGTATTTGCTTCACCTCTATATGAAACACATTACAATGGGGAACTACAAAGACAAGTGAGCAAAAGAATGTGTTCCATCTCCACGGGAAGCCCGTCCTTTCACAAATCGGTGGGGGTGCAGATGACTGGGAAACTGACAATATACGGTGCATGAGGAAGACAGGCCGATTGACTTCAAGGGCCTGTTGCTGTTTAACGGGACACACAACTACTCTGAGCCTGGCCATCTTCTTCAGCCCCGCGCCTAATGTTTTGATATTAAACGAGCAAACATTCCGCCGAAGCTGTACGCAACGAAGCTCAAATGGCCAAGCAATCCCGATACAAGGGCCTAACTCTATGTTGGTTAAAAAATCTGCAATTAAATGACAAAAACAGCCACTATAACAGAAGGGAGAGACAAGCGTTGTACCTTCCTCTGCTCTTAAAAAAAAATCCCATGAGCAAAGTGTAGGTGAGAATCGGTGTGGTAGTTTCCACTTTTCTTCCCAAGTGGGGACAAGTCTATAACTGTCATTAGGAAACCCAAGCCCCGATCCGAGCTGTCCTCTCAGACGCACCATCCCTTTCCTACCGACCCCATCCAAGTAAGCAAGGGTGTCTAATGGTTAAAGCAGATGGGTCTGTCTGTTCACGACAAGGCTGCTGGGATCAAGGTGAGCAGTTGTTTGCAGGTCGTGCGGAAACGTGGGAAGGAGGACCCCTCTCGCCTGGTGAAGCTTCAGCAACCGGGGGCCCAGCAGCGGCGACTTGACTGTAGTCCAAAGCCGTGCAAAGGCCGCTATCTCAAGGCCGGCCTGAGCCTGGGATTGGCCAGGAAGGACCTCCTCGGCCCCTGTAAACTGGAGGGGGGGAGTTACTGTCACAGGCACAGAGAACGTCCCCGTTAACACTCTCAATATCGTCTCCTAGCTGTTACTTCCGTGTAGTACTCGCTCAGAAAACATTCCAGGACTGTTCCTCCTACGTCTCCGCTGCCTTTACTCCCGGCTTTGAAGCCTAGAGATAAACAAACGTTACCTGGATGACATATTTTTAAACATTTTGACAGGAGAAAGCAAGCAGGAGAACAGCGGGGACTTTGCTTTGCTTTTCTGGCGTGAATCCGGTTGCAAGGACCGAGACACGTGCACCAGACCTACGGCATACTGGGGGCCAGTTTTATGCACACACACACAGAGAGAGAGAGAAACACACACAGAGAGAGAGTTCTGAGGAAGAAATGTGTCGGATAACTGCCCTGCCACTTATTATAAATAGAAATCATCAATATTGTCTGCCGCTCCCCATCACACCTGTCGATTTCAAACCAATGTACGACTTCGAATGTTGACTGCTCTTTACCCGCATAGGCGCCATAATGCCTTTCAAAGCGTGAACCGAGTTGCCGCTGGATTACGCCATCCTCTTGGGTTGGTGCTCTGTCAAGTGCCCTTTCAGCCCATTTCCTCCAGAGCGACTGTTGCCGAATCCGAGGGCTATCTTCTCCAGGCGAATAGTTCTGGCTAAAATCTGCAGCCCATTTTCCACCGCCACGCACGATCATACCTCCTCAGGCAAGATCGCAAGGACAAAAGGAAACCGGTTTGCAACGGGCACATTTACAGCTATTTTCGTGGGGCATTTGAGCCGGCAAAAGAGGCAGCTTCGGCGAAGAAGTTGGATTTCTGCGCGCTGGCGGTGGAAGACTTCCCACCCCCCTACCTACCCACCCCCTTTCTCTTTGCTCTGGGACCCCCTTTGGCTGAACCGTCTGGTTCCCCCACAGGGTGGATTTGTGCAATGTGACTTTGCCATGAACTCGCCCGTGCCCAGCTGGCTCCCCGCCCGTGGGGGGGGGCGGGGGGGAGAAAGGGGGGGTGAGCGCGCGAGCGATCCTGACGAAAGCGGAACTCGCCGGAGCCCATACAAATCAGAAAAGAGCTAGTCCCGAAGAGCAGTGAGTGGATATCTGAGCCTGCTGATCAGAGGCGACGCTGGGCTGGCCGCCTCTGGGAAGAGAGCGAGCGCGCAAGGGGGGAACTGAAAAGCCCACCAGGCACAGGCAGGGCTTAAAGGAGGCCGGCGAGAGAGGCGCGGGGAGCAGATCCTCCTGCGAGATCTTGGGGAGCCACTGCCGCGATCCGCTGGGGCGGGGGATCCCCTTGGAGGCCAGAGACCTTCCCGGGACTGCAGCAGCAGCAGCAGCAGGGGCAGGGGCAGGTGGTGCCATGATGGCCACGGGCTACCAAGACCCCCCTCCCGAGGAGACGGTGGCTCTGCTGCGCCCGTCCAAGGAGCCCGGCCTGGGCGGCGAGGCGGGGGCCAAAGGCGAGCTGAGCCCGACTCCCGGCAAGGCGGCGACGGCCGGAGCCGGCGGCGGCGGCGCCTCGTCGTCGGAGAAGGGCGACCCGTCGCAGAAACCGCCCTACTCGTACGTGGCGCTGATCGCCATGGCCATCCGCGAGAGCGCCGAGAAGCGGCTGACGCTGTCGGGCATCTACCAGTACATCATCGGCAAGTTCCCCTTCTACGAGAAGAACAAGAAGGGCTGGCAGAACAGCATCCGCCACAACCTGAGCCTCAACGAGTGCTTCATCAAGGTGCCGCGAGAGGGCGGCGGGGAGCGCAAAGGCAACTACTGGACCCTCGACCCGGCCTGCGAGGACATGTTCGAGAAGGGCAACTACCGCCGCCGGCGCCGCATGAAGCGCCCCTTCCGCCCGCCCGCCGCCCACTTCCAGCCCGGCAAGAGCCTCTTCGGCGGCGCCGCCGACTACGGCTACCTCGCCGCGCCGCCCGCCAAGTACCTGCAGGCGCCCTTCCTCAACGCCGCCGCCTCCTGGTCCCTGGCCCAGGCCGCCCCCC
>NW_015160222.1:1051531-1066420 GCF_001447785.1 Gekko japonicus | reverse complement strand
CGCCGCCTCCGCCGGCAGCCCCGCGCCCCAGGCGGCGCCCAACGGGGCGGCCGGCCTGCAGTTCGCCTGCGCCCGCCAGCCGCCCGAGCTGGCCATGATGCACTGCTCCTACTGGGACCACGACAGCAAGCACGGCGCCCTCCACGCCCGCATAGACCTCTGAGGAGCCGGCCCGCGGACTGCCCTGCCGCCGCCGCCGATGGCCTCTCCCGCTCACCCGCCGGGCGGCAAAGCGGCTGTCCGTGCCAAAAACGGACAGAGAGAAACCCTGGCCAGATCGCTCTCTCTGTCTCTATACAAGTACTAGATGGCTAAAACTCTGCTCCAGGGGTGCCTGAAGGCAGCGTAAGTGCGGAGAACTTTTCCTCATCCTCCCCCCTTTCACCTTTTCCTGTAGCAACTTCGCTTTTCTGGTTGTAGACAGCGCAGACATTTCGGTTGGCATCAGGCAAAACGCACGCACAGAACCTAGATCCCTGATCGTTTCTTGACATGAATGCCGAAGTCAAGGTGGCGGCGGGGTTTGCTTTTTACCTGACGTGCTTAAGGCCCGGATTCCGGCGGCCTCATGCATTTCACACGCATTCTTCTTTCCATTCTGTGAATGTAAGAGGAGGAGACGAGGAGTCTCACAAGAATTGGAGGGAAAACTCCAGTTCTGTAAGAACCGGATGATCAGCTTGAGTAAGGGATGTATCTCGAGTGCTGTGCAGTGCAGTCCCGATCATATTTCTTCAGAAGTAAGTCCTTTGGAGTTCAGCTGAGCTTACTCCCTAGCAAGTGTGCTTGGGACTGCTGCCTTGGTTTCTTAGATCACTCGTATTGATTAGTCACGTTTATATCTGTACCGATGGCTGTTGATACAGAGGTAAACAGGACGGGTCAGTACTGTGATCCGAAGTCTGGACTACCGAAAGTACCGCAATGAAGGGGACCAATCCTGAAAAGCCCAGAAATGTTTGCTTTGAACGAAGTCCCATTAAAAATTGCCCGCCAAATCAAGACATTTGGTCGGATTGTCCAGTATTAAGGTCCGCTTGAGTTCAAGAGGGTTTAAGCAAGCAAGCCTGAGCACTTTGACAACCACTGACATGTCTCAGCCAGGATTGCATCTAATATCTTGAACACAACACACCAAGTGAAACCAAAAGGGTAAGACTCACTCATTTCAGTGGAATTTTCTCTAAGTAATGAAGATATTTGACAGAACGATCCTAAGCAGGCCTTCTTAGAATCCTATTCAAGTCAAGGGGCTTACTCCCCACCCAAAAGTGTCCCTAGGACTGCGCAGCTAAGCACACTTTTGTGGAGACAAATTCCAAGTAACACGGGTGGAAATTCAGTTCCCACACAATGAATTTATAGGGGGACAAAGAAGGGCGGCTTCTTGTCAGTTTCATGCCCAGGCTCAGTAGAGGGGCTGCCGCCTCCGCTCCAAGGAGTTTGTGTTCAATATAAGTTTAGATCCGGGTGCGAATATTTCAAATGGAAGCGCTTGGTCTTGAAAACTTGTCTGGCTTTAGTCTCCAAGCATTGCTATAAAATATATTCTAAGAACAGTTGATGCGGAAATAAACTGAAGGGCTCTAGGCTTTTCCGGATTGTTTTCGGTCCACTGTGCGTCAGAAGACTGATTTGATTTCCTGGGAGGACATTTGCACTTCTTGTTTTTCAAAACTGCCTTTCCGTCCAAATAGTACTTAATGGGGACTGTATTAGAGCAAGAACACCCCTTTTTTAAGGTGTCCAGTAGCCATGCCGATGTTATCGTTGAAATGCCTAATACCTTTGAGATTACGTTTGGGAGCAATAGGTAAATATATGTGTGTATATATGTATTTTTTTAAGTAGAAGATGTTTTCTCAAGATAAGAGTAATTTTATACAAGTCTAAAATTATATTTGGACAAAAGGAGACGGTTTCCCGAAATTATTATTGATAGTAATAACAATGGAGACTATTATTTTTCCAAGTGCAGTATTGTAATATTATTTTTCAAAGGGTGTTAAAGATTATCTTGGTATTTTTCGACCCAGACGCTGTTGCCGCTTTTCTAAGCGTCGTCTTCTTTTTTTTTTTTAAGTTGGCGATCCCTGTGGGGAGAAATATGTTTAAAATTTGGGGAAGGGGAGAATATAGCGATTTTCTAATTTTCTGTGTAAACGGATGGTTGTTTGGGTATTGTAGCATTCTGGGACCAACTTTTCTAGACATACCTAGCACTTTTGTTGTATCTTCAAATTTTGTATAGTCTCCAATAAAATGTTTTCTCTCTTTTAATAGTGTGTTATTTTCCTTCGAGTTTCCAGTCACTGATTCAAATACAGGGGAGGGAGCAAGTTTATTTTGGACTGACTTTTCCTCCTGAAATGGCTAAAGAGCCTCGGTTTTGGCACATAAAACGGCTAGCAACAGTATTGTAGGATAGATTTTAACTGGCGTGTGTGGCATGTTTAGGTGCTGTGCCGGCTATGGCGACTTTTTAAGATGCTGAAAAGGGGCTTGGATTTTTATTTTATTTTTTTGGCCTTTCATTATTAGGTTCTCTTCTCTTCTCTTCTCTTCTCTTCTCTTCTCTTCTCTTCTCTTCTCTTCTCTTCTCTTCTCTTCTCTTCTCTTCTCTTCTCTTGGGTGGATGTTATGGATTTGTGGGTTGACGGTATTTATGCTGGAAGTGCCTCAGGTTAAAGCACCTATATTCGAAATATCGGTGGAATCAAGTCGGCGGTCAATTCCATTGAATCAGTAGGATTTATTTCCAAGTCGGTGCTTGACCACGTTTAGTAGAAAGCCAAGCCCGTTGATTTCAGTGCGGTTTACTTCTAAGCAAATGCTTAGGATTTGAGTCCAAAGCTGGCTGCCAGTCCTTTTTACTGTGAAGTCAGTTCCTTTGAACTCAAAGGGGCAGAGGAATCTGGCAAGGCTCAGGGGACCTCTCCGGAGGAGTTACTGAGCCGAGCTGGTCGGGCGGATGGCGTCCGGCCACTTGCGGGGTTATAGGAGGGGGGGAGAGAGAGGTGTGTAGAATTTTAAAATAGGGACATTACTTTCTAATAAGGCATAGATCGGGTCTAATTGGGGGAGGTTGATTTGTATCTTCTTTACGGGATGGTTGGTTTCATGTTAAAAGCTTGGCCGTGCCTGAGCCTTCTTGCAACCCGAAATTACGCGGAAGTGAATTCCAATGAGTTAACCGGGTCTTTGCGCTGGAGGAGGGCAGCCTTACTCGGAGGTGAATGCGGAGGGAAATCGGCTGGGCCCCCGGGCTAGAGCGGCCCTTCCGAGCGCTCCTGTTCAGCGGAGGTCCCCGCTTGTCTCGAATGCCTCCGAGACTTCCCCGGCTAACTCGTGTCCTTGCGGCCTGCCCCGGGATCCTACGGGCCTTTATTGGGCTTGAAGCCCCGTTGATCTCAACAGATTTTCCCCTCCAAATTATTGGCGTTTATAGACTGGAATTATTTCGAAAAGAACCAAATGGAAGCGTGGGAAATTATTAGCCTTCCTAATTTCCAATCATTGATAAGAAGGAGGACTAATTGGGCCGGACTTCGTGTGGTGGTGGGGGGACCAAAGCTCCCTCTTAGCTGTGGAGTCATGTGAGCAAAAGTTCCACCTGGCATTAAAGTTGTGAGCGGGCGATTTGGCTACCACATAAATTAGTTTGCTCTGGAGCCATCCTTCCTGAGCTTAGACAAAAGTGTGTGAGCCGGCGGCTAGAAAACTGTGAGCCAGCTCACACGAACTCAGCTTAGACGCTCCCGGAGTAGCTGGCTCATGGATCGGCTCGGGGCTGCGATCCCCTCCGATCGCTTAAGGCGAGGAGCAGCCGGGGCCCGTGGCGGTAGTTTGAGGAGGGCTCTCCTGGCCACTGTTCCCTCTAAGCTGAGTTAGTGTGAGCTAGCTCACCATTCTTTAGCCTCCGGCTCACACATTTTTGCCTTAGCTCAGGAAGGATGGCTCCAAGCAAACTAATGTATGCAGCAGCCAAATCACTTGCTCACAACTTTAATCCCAGTGGCTCACAAAGTAGAATTTTTTGCTCACAAGACTCCACAGCTTAGAGGGAACATTGCTCCTGGCCCAGCTTTTCATGAGCATGGCTTTGAAAGGGCGGGCTCCAGAGATATGATCCTATTCTGGGGACACTTCTGACAGTCTCTTCCCGACTCGGGAGGAGGTGGAGAGACAAGCGGCCGGATCCACCGCGAGCTCCCCGAGGAGCCCCCGGCCCTCCTCACGCCCGGAAAGACGGTCCCTTGCGTGGGGTCCGGCAGGCCTCCCTCTCCTGTGCCTCGACTGCCCGGTGGCTCGGGCTGATGGGAGGAAGGCACAGACGGCGGCGCGGGGGGGGGGAGGGGGGAGTAAAGCGTACAACACACAACATTGGGGGGGGGAGTTCGGCGGCCTCTGGGCCCTCAGAACAGGTGAGCTCCCAGGGCGGCCTCCTTCCGCTTGGCGCAGCTCTGCCCACACCTCCCCCTGCCAAGCGCGCTGGGCACCGTCCACCCTCTTCGCCGCGGGGCTCCCGGAGGAGAGTTTCCCCGCGGAACGCGCCCGGCTGGGAAGGGCGGCTTGGCTGCCCAGGGGGTGGGGGGCCTAGCTTGCCTACTGCGTGGCTTTGAACTCCTGATCCGAGTCTGGCAGGCCCCGATCCACAAGGCGGGCAGCTGTTTCCCGCCCCTCCTCCCCGTGGCCCTTGCGCGGCAGGCAAGCACCCCTTCGCAATGGAGGGTGAAGCCTCCCATTCGGAGGGACTGACTCCGGAGCAAATATGCACAGGGCAAATATACTCGGGAATAAACCCCACTGAGTGGCCACAGATGGGGCTTGCACGTCAGGCTGGGAAGTGCACGAAGGGATTTGTTGAGCCCCTGGAAATTCAGTCAACGAGGCGCGACTTCTGAAGATAAAACTGAAAATTGGCCAAACGTGGTCTTGATTAATTCCAGAGCAGGGGAAGGAGCCAGGTTCGTCTGCTGAAGCCCAAACAAACAACAACATGTTTTGTGGCACTTGGCAAACTGTTTTGATGTCCGCCGTCGTGGGCCCTCGGCGCTGCGGGAGGGAGGCTTCCTCTCTCGGCTTCTTTCTGCGTCTGGCACTGGACCCCGGTCCAAAAGCCTTTCGAGAAAGCTCTACTTTGATATGAGGGAACCCAAAGTCGGGCAAGTCGTTGGAAGTGGTCGGCTGCTGAGCTTGTGCGCTCTGGGGTTGAGTGGGGACATGCGCATGGAAGGACACACACAAAAGATTCAGATCCCCCCCCCCCGTCCCGGCTGTTGGGGAGAGTGTGTGACGGGCGGAGGGATCCCTTCGCAATCTGTGGAGGAGCCCCGGAGCAAGACATGTTCTGGGGCTTTGCCCCAAATTGCAGCTCCCTCTGGTTTTCTGAGCTCCGACCTGTCTTCGTGCATCTGATGATGGGAGCCCGGAGCCTCTGCGGGAATGCGTTCGGTTTGCCGGGAAGGTGCCACTGTGACTGGACTCCTGTTTTATCCAGCTGCTAGTACAGCTACCCGAATGCTTTAAGGCCAAAACACACCGACAGCGTTATTATCTGGAGCCCGCACACAGAGCAATGGGTAAGAAGTTCTGCGCACAAAATGCACCTCCTCGCTCCACGGGGTGCAGCCAATTCACAAAACCTTACTCTCCCTCGATCATGTAGTCAGTTTTTAGGGGTACAATCTCTTGGGGGGACTCCCCCCCCCAAGACCAGGGCCTTGAAAACTGCTAATCACACAGAAGCTTGCAGGCGGGAGGGGGGCATCAGACACCTGGACCCTTGGGAACTCTTTCTGAGTAGTCAGCTCCGCCCTGGAGCCTGCGCGTTTTGTCGGGGTGGGGTCCCCCCCCCCAGAAGAATTGCCCGCAATATTGTAAACTTCCTGCCTCAGCGCCTGTTGCCTTTTGCCTCCGCCGCAAGGAGGCTCGATCTTGGGCGCGCTTTGGCCTTGGTGAAGTCTACCCGCCTGCTTATGCTTAGCGAGGGGCTGCAGGACGTGGCGTTTGGTCCTTGAGGGTTAAGGGAGAAGTTCTTTCAAACGACACCGAGTTTGCTTTTTAAAAAAAAAAAAAAAACAGCCCCCCGCCTGCCAATCTCCCAGCTCCCCGCCCGCTAGATTTCTTCAGGCATCATTTAGTACGGTTTGGGGGTCCCTGCTTTCGGTGCCAGGAGGGCCCTGAAGCGAGACAAATGGCGCATTAAGATTTCTTGCGGGGAGGGCCGGGGGGGCTTATCTTAGCCGTAAATGTCTCGGGAAGCCATTGAACTTCTCCTTAAGGTCAGTGGGAGTCCGGCAGCTAGGAGGATCCCCCTGCCGCAGAGTCTGAGGGAAACTCTCAGGTGTCAGGCCCGGCCGAAATTTTTTTTCCAGCCCGCTGACTGCGCTCCGCTTTGCAAATTATCTCTTTCCCACTGGCAGAGGATATGTCTCCTCAGACTTCCATGCAGTTACAAAGGGGAGGGGGGGAGTGAGTGGGGGGGGGAGTGCGGGAACTGCTCAGGCACTTGTGCTCCTTTACAGAAGTTCCTTTAAAAAAAAAAGTAGCGCCTTTGGGAAAACTCTGCCCAAGATCCATTTAAGCACGCAGTGCGGTCAGCGGCTCCTAAAAGTGCTCAACTGCTTGGATCCTGTCATATATCGATAGATCGATGGTATTTTCTTCCCTCCCCAGACCGTGGTTTATACAATTATTTCGCAGAAACCAAGATGTTGTAGAGATGAGAAAAGCAAGACTCCTGCTCTTCTGAGGGAATTTCAGGCTGGCACGCAAACCTTCTTCAACCGAAGCCAACATGCCCTTAGCTGGAATAGAAATTAAAAAACCGGCTGCAAACAAAATTAAGCCCTCCCTGTGTTCTGTTCTCCTCTCCACGCTTATTTAAGAATAACCCAAGGTGAGACTTACTTCTGAGTAAATCTGCTTAGGAGCAGGCTGCAAGCCCCGTTGGTTTCTACAGGCGGGCTCTGCGCACATGTTTTAGGGTTTTGCCAGCGGGAATCGGTCTCGGGGAAAGCGCTGCATACGATCGAGCTGTCCTGCCTTTCAATGAAATGACAGGGTTTTAAAGTAGCTTGACCGGGCCGGATCCTTCCCTAACAAAACCATCCTATGCAGAGTTCCTCCAATCTAGCCCCCATGAAAGCAATAGGCTTAGACTGGAGGAACTTCTGCATAGGGTTGCATTGTCAATGTGTATATTTTAGCAACCAAACAGAGCTAGACTCATTAACGGAGCGAGACTCATTACCACCCCCCCGGCAGCATTTCAGGGAGACTCGCAGCCCTTCTGACCTCAACCCAGTGGCCCAGTTATGGCGCACCACAGTCCTAGGCAATCTGATGGGGCTTAACGGTGCGTGGCTTTGTCCTCGATTACAAAAGTGGAGTCGAGTGGCAACTTTAAGACCAACGAAGTTTTATTCAAGGTATAGGCTTTCGCAAGCTCACTGCATCAGACACAGTGAAACAGAATTTCCTCCACCCTTACATATAGGAAGAGGGTGGGCGGGGGGGGGCATAAGTAACTGGCGTTTATAGCTGAGATTGGATTAAGGCGGTTGTTAAGATCTGTGAAGGACAGTAAAATAGCATACAAACACAAGAGTTAACAAACAGATGGGAGACTCAGACTTGGTTCTGCTGCTCCAGACCAACACGGCTACCCATCCGAAGTTGTCCTGGATTGTTAAAGACCCGTAAACCGGAGGGGAAATGCGTGGCTCTCGTCCTAACACATCTCACTGAAAAAGAAACCCGATATGACGGTCAGAGGGACGAAGATCTAGCCGGCTGAATGCTCCTTTCCAGACCTCCTAGACATATAGGAGGACTCTGCTTTGAGGAGGAGGAGGATGGCGAAGCGACATGTAAATTTAAATGTATGTGTTTGCACAGCCTCGACTAGCTGATCTTTCACACAACCGCACCATTTTACCCTATTTTTTTTTAAAAAAATTTTTTTTGCAGGCATACGATATTGTGTTCCTAACTACTGCAAACTAGAATATCCAGTGTACCGATATAGATAGATTAGAAAGAATTCTTTTAAACAGACATTGGTTATAATAAAATCAGTGAACTTGTTAAAACCCACCAGTTTACTTACAGCCAATAATCCTGCGCATAGGCCATCAGATATAGCACACAGCAAACCGCAATGGGGCTTGCAGCGTAACTTAAACGTGGCCGCCTTGCTTTGGGTTTTTACTTCCTACAGTTTAGATTTTTGTTCAAAGTCCAGAACACCATTTCCCCCATGTTATCCAGAAGGGACTGATGGAAACTCACTGAACCCAACGGGAGCGGACTGGCATTAATTAACCCGGGATCACCCAGCTAAAGCGGAGATTACCCTCTTTTCAAGATCCCTCTTGTCCCCTTCCTGCTTCACTTCAATCATACATTCCTATGTACACACTTAAATCGCGCTGACTGTGTGCTTAAAGTTAAACGGGAAGGACAATAGGGAGACCTACAGGTCCTGAAAACACGGTAATCTCCGCTTTAGCTGGATGGTAACTTGTTCTTCATTCCCGACATTTTGATCCTTTCACAACAGAAATATTCTGCGATACTCCCCGCGCAGAGTCTATTGACCCTATTAAATCGATATATTTTGTGATTTTTCAGTGGAAATTACACCGGCATTATTCTTGTTTTAGAATCACAATTTAAAGCAAAAATGAAATGAAATAAATCAAATAAATTCCAAGACAATTAATCGATGGACTTCACTGAGTTATAGATCCGAACTATTAGCTATAGTATTGGGGGGGGGGGGGGGACACTGGATGTCATTAGCGATAGTCCGCCTATCCAGATCTTGGAAGCAAATTTAGATGTGTGCTCATGCAGACCAAACCTAACTATATTTACTCGGAAGCAATGCTCCCTCTAAGCTGTGGAGTCTTGTGAGCAAAAATTCTACTTTGTGAGCTACTGGCATTAAAGTTGTGAGCAAGCGATTTGTCTGCTGCATAAATTAGTTTGCTCTGGAGCCATCCTTCCTGAGCTAAGGCAAAAATGTGTGAGCCGGAGGCTTTAAAACTGTGAGGTAGCTCACACTAACTCAGCTTAGAGGGAACACTGCACGGAAGTAAATTCTATACGTTTCAATTATGAAATGTATATCTTGGGTCAGGACTCAGAGTCCATGCATACTGCGTCCCACGGAATGGGATAGGATGTATGTCCGAGTAAACCCGCAGTGGATCGGATTGCAAGTAAATTTGGTCAGGACGCCAGACTTTGAGCCTTTGGCTGGAAAGGGATTTGCTTCCTCGAACGTGTTCTGAGAATCCGAGTGCCAGCGATGCAGGTATTTGGAAGGAATGGCCGGTAGAACAGGGGAAAGCCACAGACGAGGGCTCGGCTTCGCTGTACAGGGAGCGCGTATTTCCTCCAGTGAGATGAAGGGTGGGCAAAGCCAGGCAGCAAAAGGTCTGATTGTTTCCTCAGTGTACAAGGCGAGAAGCGGGTGGCTGCTCGCAATCAGATGCTTTCCCTCCTCCCGGCTGTTTATTATTGAACCGGGGGCCTTTCCGGCGGCTTCCTCTTCCCTCCACGTCTCAGGTCACATCGTGACTTTCGTCTGCACACAAATAGCCTCTATTGAAGCGCCGGGGGTGGGGTGGGGGGTGGGCTGTTTGCTGGAGAGGAAGTGGCCCTGGTTTAGGAGATCGCCAGTCGCCAGTATTTTTAAACACACCCCTGCTATGGATAAGGCAAGAATTATTTATTGACTTCATTTGTGTAACCCGCCCCCCCGCGCGCCTTTCTCCCCAATGGTATTTGATCTTCACAACAACCTGGTGAGGCAGGTCAGGCTGAGAGAGTGTGGCTGGGGGGAGGGGAAGTTGCAGCCTGGGGCTCCCAGATGCAAGTCCCACGCTGGCTGGCCATTATTATGGGGTGGCTTATCAGGTATTCGACGTAAACAGAATTCCTGAAAATATTTCAGACCTGTACCCTGTCGATAAGGGAAACCGTTCGTCCCTTTCCCGTCCCCCCCAAATTCAGGTGCGCACGGCTGCAACCCTGTGCGCATTTCTAGAAGGAGGAGATTGGATTTATGCCCAGCCCTTCACGACCCAAAGGAGTCTCAGAGCGGCTTAAAAACTCTTCCCCTCCCCACAACAGACACCCTGTGAGGTAGGTGGGGCTGGGGTAGGTAGAAGGGGCAAGAGAGGCGAATCCCTTAGAGCAGAGCGGGGGGGGGGGCTAACCTCCGAGAGAGGATTGCACAGCCCCCCTGTACCCTCAGTCCCGAAGCGGAACAACCATTCAGGCCCCAGAGAGAGAATCAGGCGCAGTCTGCAAAAGGCAAACCCTGTGTGACGTGGTAGTCTTGCTGCGCGTTGACAGGCGGCCCTACCTGTGGGCCCCCTTCTCCTGTTTTTTAAAAAGCCCTGGCGGACAAACTGCTCCCCCGGGGGAGATCTTCTTGGTGGTATCATCTCTGTTGCCAGTCGTCCTTGCGTGAGGGGCAGAATCAAATGGCCGCTCAGTTCCTGAGCATTGCAGGGAGGCTCTGAACCGTTAGATTTAAATTCCCTCCATCTGCTGATTTAGTCCCCTCTTGGATGGCGGAGGGGGGGGGGGGGGGGGTAGCAAGGAGGGCCGTCTTGCATTCGCCGCTCTGGGAGCATTTAGCATTAAAAGACGTCAAGGGAGAGACGTGGAGATGGCTCCGCAGCGTTCCTGTGCGGCTTCAGCTGGTCCCAATCAGGTCCCCGCTAGACTCTCTCCATCTTGCCGGATCGGTCCCTTTGAAATACGTCAATGCGATGAGCGATGTGAACACGGCAAATCGAAGGCACGTTTGAGCAACAAGTTAACAATCACAGGGGCATTTCTGGGTTGCCAGAAAAGTGATTGTAAAACGTGTGTGTGTGTGGGGGGGGGGGGTTGTAAACCAAGGCTGCAATCTGAAATCTTTGCTAGGAGAAGTTCCTTTGCAACGCAATCAATGGGGATTTAGGGTAAATCACTGATCTCATCGACACTGACTTCCGAGTACACAGGACATGGGTGCAGAAATAGCTCGCGGGTATTTCTGTGGGTTCAAATCGACCGGGAGACCTCGACTTCCGGTGCTAGTGAAGCCTCCGTGGCCCTTACAAATAAAAGTTAACACCCTTCTGCCTGCCCCCCAGAACTTGCAGCGCTCCGTGTCAGTTTTGTTTGTATTTGTAAGAAAGTTGACAAGAAAATCTGCCATTTGATCAGATTCTATAGTAAACCTGTATCTATCCTATCCTCTTTCTACTCCCTTGGAGACTGATAATAAACTCGCCTCCACGGATCTGTAAAAGTGACCTGACCGGGGACCCGGGGACCTAATTTTATAAAGAAGTCCGCTGAAGTGGTGGGGTTTTGTGCTGCTATAACATTTCCATGGGCCGCTGCCTGAGTAATGTGCGCCTGCCGGAGGGAGGGAGCTGTGAAATTGACAAAAGCGGATTCACTGCAAGCATGTATCAGGCCGCAGCCACACATAACTAAATAATCCACTTTCAATGCACTTTCCAACAGGATTTTACCAGTTCACACAGTAAAATCCAGTTGGGAAGTGCACTGAAAGTAGACGAAAGTGAATTATTTCCTGTGTGTGATCGCAGCCTCAGAGGCAGGGAAGAAGGCCAAGATATAGTCCTGTTTCTGTTGATTCGGAAGACATTCCCAGGAATTCAGGGGTTCACCTGAAAGCAGGAAGCTGACAGTGCCATCCCAAGCGGAGTTACACCCTTCTAAATCAACTGAAGTCAACTGAGTTTAGGAAGTGTGTCACTCCGCTTGGGATGACACTGTTGGGCCTGCAATCCATTAAAGCCATTCTTGAACAAATAATGGGGATGAAGGCTTGAAAGCGGAGGGGTTTAGGAGGGACTTGGTGCTTGAGCTCGGCCATCTCAGGCGACATTTTTGCGTGGGACGGGGTGCCAATCCCCCAGTCATTTAAAAAGGTTTGGGATATTGTTGGGTGATAGTGATATTGAAAAAAATGGTATTTAACAGAGATAATATAGCCCAGCAGAGCCTAAAATAATTCAGACCGAGAGCATGTGTGATTAAAATATAAAGTTTTTACTAAGTTCTAGTATGGGGAGGGTAACTGGGATGAAAATAACAAAAGAGCATAGTCGGCTACATCTTTACACTACAAAGGCAAAACTAGAAGAGAGAGATTATGGCTGCTCTTCATAACACCAAACAAAGACGGGAAGAGAAGCCATAAAATGGTAATATACCTTGGCACTTTAGTCCCAATCAAATCCCTAGATCAGGGAGAAAATTCCCGGGCAATCCACATCTAAAGAACATTGGTTACATGAGAAACATGTGACTTCCTGTGAGTAACATAAACAAACATTTAACCCCAGACATACTGAGTGTTTTTCAAATTGTAATACCCAACAGATATTCATATGACCTGCAGAACTCTCCTACTCAGGAAAGAAAAGTTCCTTTGAAATAAAAACGCGTGTAGCCTTGAGGTACCAGATCTGATTTGTAGCTAGAGCATGATCCTCAGAGGGGATTACTCTAGGGAAGAAGGATTCCGATGCGCCCCACAGAGGTGAGCCTGGATTCTCATTTGTACTCCTATCGCTCCTCCGGGCCTCTGACAGACCGCGATTGCGGTCTTCCTGGAAGGAGGTCATCGGTAGTAGGAAGGAGGCGGCCGAGCCCCAGCACCTCTCCGTTTAGAAATGAAGCTGAGACGGAGAGCATCAAAACACTCCCCAGCGCCAGTGAAACCTTTCCCGCCGGTGCTGACCTGCCACGGAAGGTGGGCTGGTATCAGCAATTGCTCCGTCCTGTTTAAAAGGCTTGGCAGGTTACTCGATCCTGCAGAGATCCCCAGACGTGGACTTGGGGCTCATTTAAGTAGAATTTACTTCCCTGTAAGAAGTACAGAAACCGACGCTGGCTTGTAGCCCGTCCACCGCAGCCTTTGAAAGCCGAGCTCTTGCCCTGGGCCCTGCCGTGGAAGCCAAAAAAACAGACCTCTGGAAGGGAGCCCGAGATTCAGGCCGGTGCTGCAGGATATCCCTGCGGAACCGCTGCGGTCCGTCCGTGGCGCTCGGTCAGGCCTCCGCCGGACTTTCCGGCGCTGTCCGCGTACGGAGGCCAGGCCGTTTTATTCGCCACAAGTCCCTCGCCGCAGCTTGGACTAAAAGGAAACGCCGTGTCCCGTTTGATAGAGGCTTGATGGGTAGATCCGACCCGGGCCGCTGAAGCTTGGAGCTAAATAGGGATTAAGCCTGTATTAAAGGGGACAGGCCATCCCCACCCACCCCCTTCCAGACAGCTGGCAACCCCCAGAAATGCGGGTTCCCTTTTCAGAGTTTGTAAGGATTTGGGTTGTTTTTTTTTTAAAAACCACACTATGAGAATAATCATTGTTTATTTAAAAACGACAACAACAACAACAACACGTGACTTCGAACTCCAGGGGTCTGACAAAATAGCTGGAGCCAAAATAAGAAATAAGAAATAAATCTGCACCAATAAAGTGAGACTGTTCCCCCTATGACTGGGGCGACGAGTGAAAGAGGGCCAGTACTCGCATTTCTGTGCGGTTGCGCGGAAATGGCCTTGTGCGCAACTTCTGCCTGGGCCTGCGGGTGCCGACGGAGGGCACGAAGAGAGGCACAAAGCCCCGCCTGGTGAGTCCCACCTTCGGAAGCGAGTTCGAATCCCCAAGTTTGTCTGGACGCCTCCGTTTGCAACTCTTTGCTCCTCCCCTCCTCCAAGCGAACGGGGTCTCGCTGTGGGGATTCAGATTTATAGCTGTAAATTGGGGGGGGGGGGGCACCAGAAAGCGAGAACGCGGGCGTTGGGAGCCGACTGCCAAGCGCTGAAATTGGCTTCCACGGCTTGCCAGCTCCCACGGTTTCTCCTGACACCGGTGACAGCAGCACCCGCCTCGCCCTGAGGCCGCGCAGTTCAGACCCCGCCTACAGCCCGAGCATCCTTAGACACGCTTACTCGCAAGCAGCCCCCCTCACCAAATAGAGTGAGAGCAAGCGAGCGTAGCAGGGGCCTTAAACAGGCACAAAGCTGCAATCCGATGGCCTTTCTTGGGAGCGGAATTCTTGGGACTTCCTTCTGCGCAAACATCCCCTGGAGCCGGCGGCCAACCGCCCCTGCCAGGCCCATTCACAGGGCTGCTTGTTGTTACGCGGCTCGGGAGGGCACCGAGGGGGGGGGGGACGACCAGCGGGGGTGAGCGAGAGGATGCCGGCCAGCAGGCCCTGGCAGCAGCCCCTCTGGGAAAGCCTTTGCTCGGGTTCCTCGGCCGGAGGATGTTCCCCCCGATCTCTTTCGCTGGTTTATAAACAGAGGCAGCCGCCGAATGGAAACGTGGCCGTGTATCTTTTCTTTGGGTGTATAAAACCCGCCTGACGTCGCTGCTTATTTGGACAGCACCCGTTGCTGGTTCCTCTCTCTGGTTGGAGGAGCCCTTGGACTTGTAAACAGTCGCGTTTCCCTTCTCCGCGCGCCTCCCCCCCCTCCCCACACGAAACAGCGCCTGCGAGCTGAGATTTGGCAGGCTGACGCTCACGGCCTTTTCTTGCTCGTTCCTGGGTAACCGCGGGGGGGGGGGAATGCTTTCAGATGATTCCGCGCCCTGCTCTCGAACTATTTGGACGTTCATGTAATGGTCTCCCAAGCGAGTGTTTATAGGAGCGAAGCGGTAGTCCATCCCCAAGCGGCAGAGGCTTTTACCTGCAAGGGGGGGGGGGGGC
Organism: Gekko japonicus; assembly: GCF_001447785.1. Taxonomy (NCBI): domain Eukaryota; kingdom Metazoa; phylum Chordata; class Lepidosauria; order Squamata; family Gekkonidae; genus Gekko; species Gekko japonicus. The sequence goes on along the minus strand of NW_015160222.1, from coordinate 1,051,658 downwards.
TAGACAGTAACAAGCCTTTCTTCTCTCTGACATACTAACTCTGCTGCTCCCGAGAATAACTCAGTGCTCCTGACGCCTTCGACCAGACCTCGTCGTCGGGGGCAAAGAGTATCGGGAAGCCCCCCCC
>NW_015160222.1:1034562-1051467 GCF_001447785.1 Gekko japonicus | reverse complement strand
GAAAGACCCGGGCAGGATCCCACGCGCTGGACTCCCGGGCTGGAGAATCACAGCTGGCTTGGGGGTGGGGGGGAGAGGCTGGCTCCATAGGCCGGAGGATTAGGCGAGTCTTCTGACTCTGACGGCCGCCATTCGGCGCGCAAGGCCGAGAGGAGGGCACTCCCCTAGTAGGGCCTGGGGGGTTGCGGCCGAGCAGAGCGGCGGCATCTTCTCTGATGACTTCGATCCGGCAGCGCTGGACGAAGAAGTCTTTCCCGGGCAGAGGTCAGTTGCTGCTGTGGAGACCCCGCCTGGGTTCGGGGATCGGGGCCGTACAGGCACTTCGCCGGCCGTGAATCCTTTTTCATTCGGGGGGGGGGGGCTGAATCCAAGGTAGCACAAAAGCCCTAGTTTGTGGTGTCTCCCATTTTGAAAGTCGGGGGCTGGGGCTGGGGTGGAGAAGATCAGAGACTGGTGGACTGGGAAGAAGTTGCTGGAGGGAGGGAGGGTTATTTTATGGGGGAGGGTCAAATAGGGCGATCCACGGCCTCGTGAAGCCGCGGAAGAGCCCCTGGTCTCGGTCCCTCCCCCCTCTCCCTCGAGGAGCGCGGTCCTTGGCACAGAGTCTGGAAGCCGAGTCTGCTGAAATGAAAGGAGAGCGCGTGAACTTTAAATGGGCTCCAGGTTCACTCTGCTGATTCCGCTTAATCTGGGTTATTCAACTCTCTGGACTAGAGATGCCAGCTGCCTGGAGAGCAAATGCCCTTTCCCCTTGATGAGCGGCTTAAATGTCTGGGATGTTGGTTAGCCGGTGAGGAGGTTATGGACCTCCGTGGCATGGAAAGCCACTCCCCCCGGTCCATTTTCCATAACATTAAGGTTCTATTCAAAGTGCCAAGACCTTCCCCCACTCCAAGCTTGTTGGCAACCCACCTCTGGGCCCATCCCTCTATTTATGTTTCCTGCATCGTTCGGGACTTTCGCAGCTTTCCTGTCCTCCTGTTGGGTATTACAAGTTAAAATTACACTCAGTGTATCTGGGGTTAAATGTTTGTTTGTGTTGCTCACAGGAAGTCACATGTGTTTCATGTACCCAGTGCTGTTTTAGGACTACAAGCCCGGGAAAATTCTCCCTGATCTAGGAGTTTCATTGGAAGTAAAGTGTCAAGGTGTTTTAGCATTTTATGGCTCCTCTTCCCGTCTTTGTTTTGGAGCTCTGAAGCAGAAAGAAGAGCAGCCATTACCTCTCTTCTAGTCTTGTCTTTTGTAGTGTAAAGATGTAGGGGATTTAGCTCCGTTGTTATTTTCATCCCAGTTACCCTTCCCTATGCTAGAATGTAGTAAAAACTTTCCATTTTAAACACACATGGACTCTGAATTATTTTACTCTGGCACTGCTAAGCTATTTTATCTCTGCTAAATAACAATTTTTAAAACCCAACACTTCCCCTGGCTGCCTGGCGCAGAGCCGACCTTCCATTCGATGTGCCCGGGCAAGCCTCTTCTTTTCGCTCAGGCCCGGCTGGCTGCCATGGCATCGAACCTTTCCTTCCCAGCGCGGTGTTGTTTCTCTCCGCTCCTTTGTGCCGAGGTGTCAGGAGCTTGTTTTGCATGGGGGGGGGGACCGAGGGGGGCGGGCAGGTAGGTTGGTGATGCTGCCAACAGCCGGGCTTGTTGGGGCGGGGGGTTAGTACACACACATTTTTATTTAAAAATATACAGATTTGCTTTTTATTAATGTTATAAATGAGACTGCTAGAAAAGAAAACAGTATATTGATAATGATATTTATTTGTTCAATGATATTTGTTTGCTAATGATATTCATTTGTTTAAGAGAGAGAGAAAATGGGAGAGAGGTGGAAAGAAAAAATGAAAGAGGTGGAAAGAAAGGGAAAGGGAGAGAGAGAGAGAGAGAGAGAGAGAACCAAGAAGGGATAGCCAGTCGTGTTTGTTCTTCAGGCAATGGCATTTCAGATCGACATTGCTAGATCACGAAGGGATTATTCAGATCACGAAGCAATTGAAATACAGACCCAGAAGTTGCCTTAAACAAACGAACAAATAAATCACTGTGAGATTTGGTCCTACCTATTGCCACTTTAAATTCGGTGTTTCACTGCTGGCTGCTGGTTCCCATCAGTCCAAGCAGAAGCACTCTCTAACTGCCCCCCTCACCTCAACAGTAGTGATACAAAATGCTACAGCCGGCCCTCAAGCCACTGACTCCAGAGTTGTCTAGCATCTAACCAGCACTGGAGACAAAGAGAAGCCACACGAAGAGCCCTGCTGGGTCGGACCAAACAGCATCCTCTTTCTCATAGTGACCAACCAGAAAAACTACAGAGGCCAAAATCCCCCGTCTTTGCCACTCAGCAGTTGGTATTTGGAAGAATACTTTTTTTTTGTTTAGATATTTTTATTGTTATTATTATTATCGTTCTGATTATACATTTTCATATTCCATTATACTCTAACAGTTTTCCCCTGTCCTCCCCCCCTCCCTCCAGTCTGTTGTTTTTAGTCCTTTTCTCTCAGCCAGGGGCATAGTGTTTGGAGCTTCCACTGAACGTCGTTCCTTTGTTCTTCTATTTGGAAGAATACTATATCATATCACGGAGGCTCTATTTAATCGTCATATCATCCATGAATTTGCCCACTCCCCTTTTACTGTGGAAGAATCAAGTCTAAGGCCCTTTCTTAAAATAAAGACAAGTGACACTGCCAAAAAAAGGTGAAGTATTGGCTCCAGAACAGAAATAGTAAAAAACAATGTCCAAGGCAAATTAACAACGTTAGTGAGTAAATTGGAAACTTCAAAGGAACAAAAACAGTTGTGATGTTTTCCAAAGTAACTGGTAAGTATGTTATCCTGGAAGGCAAAGTTTTAAAATATGATGAGTAGTTTCATAATTGGTTTAGATAATTTTTAGATAATAGTATCATTATTTTGAGTTGGAAAATGACAACGTTTACAGCTACATGACTGAAGCTTTACTGGAATTACTAAAGAACTAGACTAGGGCATCTGAAGGGACATTTTATACAATGAACATTTTTATCCAGATAAAATTTTAAAAGTAAGAAATCTGATTCTAAAATGCAGTTTAATCAAACTTATCCTGCAGTCCTATGCACACCAACCTAGGAACATGGCTGGATGCAAGGGTGTAGACTTTCCAATTTCCCGGGGGGGGGGGGCTGGGGCTGGGCCAGAGGCATTGCTTTGCTAGGAGCAAGGGTGGCTCCCGGGGGAGGCTGAGCAGCTTCCTGAAAATTTCGGCGGGGGCTGAAGCCCCGCCGCCCCCACGAAGATTACGCCTATGGCTGGATGTAATTCTAAATAAACATAAGATGCAAGATTGAAATCTTTATTTTGTTATTCTGAGAAAGATCTTAGATGTTTAAGTTCTGTTTTGTAGCATGATGAGCAACATTTTTTTAAGTATCCCCATCAATGAGCTGCCATTTCCTATTAACAGCAAAGACACGTGATCATATTTCAGTTGAGGGAGAGTCATTTTTCAATCAATTAAGAAGAGAGATTGGACCCACTACATAAATAGTCTACTTACTGAAGAAGACAAGTTTTTCCTCCCATGTGTCACTAAGAAAGAGCGGACCGTCTCCAATTTTCATTTGAATTAAAGTTATGTACAATTATGTATGTTATTTTTTAAAAGCCCTTTGCATATAACCTTTTTAAAGGGGGATCTTACATTCTGGGTAGTCTTTCTTTCAGGTAAATATGAAAATAATTGAAATTGAATAATTGTGTCCAACGCTTGTTTTTGTGAAACTAGAAACTGTAAATGAAAAGTTTCAATCTTACTCTGCTTTTTAAACATGTCTTGAAATATTGTGTTGATAAGTTGTAAATTGTTTTGTTTCTTGGAATTGGTATCAGTTTATTGTATTGCTTATAAAAATATTTTAAAGCTATAAATAACGAAAAGAAAGGATTCCTTTTCCTTTCAGTGTGCATTTCTGTGTAGACAAGGAGCTCCTGTTAGTAAATATATCTGTCAATACTGAACCAGGGGCTGTTAGTTATTTGGGATGCAGGAACACAAAACATCATTCTAAACAGATCGATTCAGAATCAAAATATATGTGTGTACATACACCTTTGATCTGAATTAAAACTGTTACCATTAAAAAGACTCTTTCATAATATTCCTGAGGCCACTGAATCAACAAAGATTCTGTACCTTTAATAGTCAGAAATCAAAAGGCAAAGTTTTCTTCTGCATGGTTGTGCACTGATAAGCAATTCTTCACTACTGAATTCCACTTGCTTTGCACACCTGTTCAAATTAAGGGGCTTCCATCCATTAAAGAAGTGTCAGCTACATTAATGGGGAGAGGATCGAGGATGGAGAGAAGTCAGGAATCTTTTAGGTACTGAATGTCCTTGAAGAGGGGATAGAAGTGTTGCTTCTACAATTAATGAATAAAATAGGATAATAGATTGAATTGGAAACACTGAATTCATTGTGTTAGCAGTCTAGGGATGCTGCAAATTTTGCCACAAACATGTGCGACTGTTAACTTTACCTGTTCATAGATGATGATTGGATGTGAGCTGATCACTCGGTCTGGTTTGTTCATGCCAAGCAGCCATGGATGTCTGCTGAAATAGTTTGCATCGGATTTTATCAAAGGTTCACATGTGCAAAGACTCTGTCAATTTAAACTGATTGGTGGTCATTGGCATCACTAAGATATACTTATATGAACATTGTAGGCAGAATTCTATTGAAACACAGCATTTATTGATGACTTAGCAATATGAGCTGTGAGTGTTCCAATTGTCACTTTCTCTCAGCTTAGCATCACCTCACAAGATGGAATGGGGGGAAGAAAACCATATACTGAGCTCCTTGGAAGTAGGGTGGTGGCTACAAGCATGGACGGTTTCAAAAGGGAATTAGATAAGCATATGGAGCAGAGGTCCATCAGTGGCTATTAGCCACAAGGCATAGATAGGTGCTCTGGGGCAAGTGATGCTCTGTCTTCTTGGTGCTTGGTGGGAGGGCTTCTAATGTCCTGGCCCCACTGGTGGACCTCCTGATGGCACCTGGTATTTTTGGCCACTGTGTGACAGAGGGTTGGACTGGATGGGCCTTTGGCCTTATCCAACACTGGCGTCTCTTATGTTCTTATGTAGGGTGGGAAAAGATATTAGTTAAAGAGATGCCAGTGGCATGCATGATAAGTAGAAACCCAAAGGTGCATCGTTTCCTATCACACCACCATCGTGGGAAAGATACTGCCATGTAACCCAGGCCTAATTTAAACATGGTGCTTGGGAGGCAAAGAGTTTTTCTTGTGTGGCTTTTCATGGGTTCAAGGTCTCATTTATATCCTGCTGCTATCTGCATAAAGCAGCTACATGTGTTTAGTTAATGCTCTATCATGATAGTCCACAAGGGCTATGGATCTCTGGCGTGCTGACTGAGCATGCCTAACTTCTTTGCACGGGTTGTGGCACAGTTTAATTGATACCCTGAGCTTGTGCAATGGAACATATGGAAGTTCTTTGCCTCACCTGCTTCATGTTTAAATGGGGCCTTACAGTAAGGGAGGGGAGGAAGCCTCCCAATGCTTTAATTCAGCCCAATCCTGTGTGTCACTGCAACAAAACCTTTTTCCTTTGTGTGTCCAGTATTAAAAGCATGCATAAAACAATCTGTTGTCTCCATAAACTATGCCTTGTGTATTGTTAAAAGGACAAAGACATAGTCAGTACAATGAGTTTAAATTTGTAGGAGGTAACCAAGGAAGGAGAGCCAGTCTTATGGGTGGAAGCAACAGAAGCACCAAAGGTTGCTGTCATGGCTCTCACGCCCAGAGACCAGTGTTCCCTCTAAGCTGAGTCAGTTTGAGCTAGCTCACACTTTTTTACCCTCCGTCTCACACATTTTTGTCTTAGCTCAGGAAGGATGGATCCAGAGCAAACTCATTTATGCAGCAGCCCAATCGCTCACTCACAATTTTAATGCCAGTAGCTCACAAAGTAGAATTTTTGCTCACAAGACTCCCCAACTTAGAGGGAGCATTGCCAGAGACCCTTAAGAAGACCTCCCCCTTTTAGGGTCATGCATGGAGCCCACCCCAGCACACCCTGTACTATGTCCCTAGCCAATGCCTAACCACCGCAGGAGCCAAGATGGCTTAGTTTGCCTACTGGAGCAGTGGATTGAAGGAATGCTGGCAAATGGTTCCAAGGGCCCAGCCTGCTTCCAGCCCCCATGTTTTAAACATGCAATGCAGACCAAATTGGAGACTGATCATCATGTCTGCTGGCTCAGCCCCCCCTCCCCCCCCCCCATGTATAGCTGGTCCAATAGGGATGGGCTTCAGATAGCAGTGTGAGACCTCTGCCTGAGACCCTGGAGAGCGGTTGCCAGTCTGAGTGGACAACACTGGCCTTGATGGACCAGGGTCTGATTTAGTATAAGGCAACTTCATGTGTTCATGTAAGAGCTCCCTGGCTGAGACAATGCTGGGCACAATTACTCAGAGTCTCCTGTGGCCTTACCCTCTCTCCACCCATCCACAGCTTAAGCTGTGAATAGGCCTTATGGAAGTGGACAGATCAGTGGGCTGGCTTTGTGCATGGGAACCCGTTATTTTGCACTTCAAATAATATGCAATATGTTTTCCCCCCCCACATGGAAATCACCTGCAGATACGCAAACTGTAATCTGCCAAGAAGTCTTTTGTATCACACAGTCCTGCACAAAAGTTCTCAGGGCTGAGGTCACATCCTTTCCCACTTATCCCAGTCTCTGTGAACAAAAACACCAAAGCACCAATGAATGTGCTGCACACCTTTCCCCTGGCCAACGTTGATGTTTGATCCAATATGATTCCTGGAATTCTTGTTTGTGCTCTAAGTGTCAAAGAAATCATTTCCACTTCCATGCTTTGGATTTTACCTTGACCTCACTGAAAGAGAGTGTGTGGTCAGATGTGTTTATAATATGACCCATTAAAAGAGGAAAACATGCAAAGCCTCCATTCACTAAGATCCGGTTATTGTTAGACCAAAAATGATATTTTTGGTTCTATGGTTTTTTAAAGGACACGTTGCTGTAAAGAATATTGCTCTCCCCCCCCCTTTTTAAAGTGAGCATGAGTTTTGCTTTTGGAGTTTGTATTATACATATACCTATGTGATCACTGTTTCAACCAAATAACACCCAAATTTCAGGGGAGTAAAGACTGCCTGTAGACTCAGGGCAACTCAAGTTTCAAGAGAATTGGACCAAGGGTTCCAGTTCTATGAACCCTCAAACAAGGTGTCCCCAGGCATTGTATTTTCAGAAGGGAAAAAGTCTTCATCCCTAGAAAGGAGGGGAGGATGTTGGATGGCCATTTTGGTATTATTGCCTATGGAGGAATTTTCGGGGGAGCTGGAGTAGTTTCTCTCTCTCTTTTTTTTAAATCCCCTGCGAACAGGGTAGCTTTATTGTTTTTTGTTACACCTAAACACTACAGAAAAAGAAAAAAGGGAAGGGAAAAGTTACCCCGGGATAAAGGACAGAAAATAAAAACCCACACTATGACTAAAATCCCAAGAGAGAGGGTTATAAATGGTTAGTATTCTGTTAGTATTCCAAAATAAAAAGCTTTTCGTTTAAGTCAATGTAGTCGGAAATTAGTAAGTCCATATTAGTATCTTCTCCGTCATCTTCTGCGCGTGCAAAGAGTTCTTTCATCTCCATCACTGTTTGCAAGCTCCATATCTTCAAAGAGTTATTTTGGTCTTCTAAGCCGCAAAGCATATGTCTCTTTTGCCTCGTCACCGGTTGCTCCTTGGTCGTCGCCCTTATCATCCATGATGACTGCTGCTGCACCTCCACTTTCTTGCTGTTACATAAGAACATAAGAACATAAGAGATGCCAATGTTGGATCAGGCCAAAGGCCCATCCAGTCCAACACTCTGTATCCCACAGTGGCCAGAAATACCAGTGCCATCAGGAGGTCCACCAGTGGGGCCAGGACATTAGAAGCCCTCCCACTGTTGACCCCCCCCAAGCACCAAGATGACAGAGCATCACTTGCCCCAGAGTCCCTATCTATACCTTGTGGCTAATAGCCACTGATGGACCTCTGCTCCATATGCTTATCTAATTCCCTCTTGAAGCCGTCCATGCTTGTAGCCGCCACCACTTCCTGTGGCAGTGAATTCCAAGTGTTAATCACTCTTTGGGTGAAGAAGTACTTCCTCTTATCCGTTCTAACCCGACCGCTCAGCAATTTCATGGAGTGCCCACGGGTTCTTGTATTGTGAGAAAGGGAGAAAAGTACCTCTTTCTCTACCTGCTCTTTCCCATGCATAATCTTATAAACCTCAATCATGTCACCCCTCAGTCGTCGTTTCTCCAAGCTAAAGAGCCCTAAGCGCCTTAACCGTTCCTCATAGGGAAAGTGTTCCAACCCTTTTATCATTCGAGTTGCTCTTTTCTGCACTTTTTCCAAAGCTATAATATCCTTTTTAAGGTGTGGTGACCAGAACTGCACACAGTATTCCAAATGAGGTCTCACCATTGATTTATATAGGGGCATTATTATATTGGCTGATCTGTTTTCAATACCCTTCCTAATAATCCCCAGCATAGCATTGGCCTTCTTTATTGCAGTCACACACTGTCTCGACATTTTCAGTGAGTTATCTACTACAACTCCAAGATCTCTCTCTTGATCTGTCTCTGCCAGTTCAGACCCCATCAACGTGTATTTATAGTTAGGATTTTTGGCTCCAATGTGCATCACCTTGCACTTGGCCACATTGAACCCCATTTGCCATGTTGACGCCCACTCGCCCAACTTTGACAGATCCCTTTGGAGTGCCTCACAATCCTCACTGGTTTTCACCACCCTGAACAACTTCGTATCATCCGCAAATTTAGCCACTTCACTGCTTACTCCCATCTCCAAATCATTAATGAACAAGTTAAAAAGCAGTGGACCAAGTACTGATCCCTGTGGCTCGGACTCTGACCGCCCCTCCCAATTTGTCTGCCTGCTTTTCCTCATATGCCGGTCATTTTTCTACTTTGTTTACTTTAGAGGACCAACTTCACTCTTCTTCAAAGAATCGCTTAAGTTTTTCTGCAAACACAGCTAAGTCTCTTGCACACTTCCGCGATTCTCTTCTCTCCTCCCCCCCTATTTTGTTAAGATATTTCTGTTGTTTACGTCCAGGAGCCTTCCCGGACGCCGCTTTCCGAAGGGTGGGGGGGGGGAGAACTCACTTTTTAAAAAAGTTTTTCGCTTGGCTCTTTCTCCGACTCATCGCCCGTCTGCATCCAGACTTCTTATAGCTCCGATAAATCGATAACCCTCGCAGCTTGTCCCGGTCGGCATCGGCTAAGCTCGGTAAAAACCAAACCTCGCAGGGGGAGGACCGAATAGGGCAAAGGAGTGCCTCAATTCTCCGGCATTACGCCGTTGAAGAGGTCTCCTCTCCCGCACCCCCGGCTCAGAGCCTTTACCTAAGGCTCACCTGGGAGTGCCACTTGAGGTGGCACCCCTCCTACCCCACTGGAGTGCGGATTGCCTTCCCAGCGATCGGGGAGAGCGTCCGCCATCGCCGAGCCACAGACCGGCAGATGACACCAAAATTGCATGGGAATGCTACCTGTTCATTGAAGACCATCCAAGTGAATTGGATCAAGTGTTTCAGTCCTACAGGCCCTCAAACAAGGTTCCCCCAGCCATCCTACTTGCTGAAGGGAAAGGGACCCCACCTTGACAAATGAGGGAGGAAAGGAGAGTGGCAGCTCTCTGCAGCTTGCCTGCAAAATTGATTGTCTGGTAGTGCTTTGTTCTCCTATCATGCAAGGATCTGATTGGAAGAGAGAAATGCTATTGACCAGGAAATCAGTTGAATCAAAGAAAAATACGAGTGCATGGTGCATTGCTAGTAAACACCTGAATGTAAAAACAACCAAAAGAAATTCCATATATTGTTTTCAGGAAGGGGTTTTCATTGTATCAGCAACCTCAGACATGCATTACTGCTCTGGGAAATCACTTCAAACCAGCAATTTCTATATATATCTTTGGCTCAGAAATTTTGTTATGTACACCTGTAATCAGCATACCCTAAAGTGGAGCAGCTGCAGGGCTCATGGCTTCTGGTGGGCCCCACTGCTACTTACTCCCTACTTATGCATCTCCTTCAATGCCTGCACTCATGCCCTTCCAATGTGCCTTGGAAGCACATTGTGAGTGCCTTGTGATCTGTGCTCCCAGCTTCATATGCTGCCTGGAACATCTGGAGAAGGGCATGTGGGTGGTGCATGAAGCATCAGCATTCTTGGTGGCCATGACAGTGGTACTTCTAGCTGCACCTACCAGCCAACATCATCTGGGAAAGGGCACGGAGGCAGTGTGGGCAGCTGTTACTGCAGGTGGTGGGAGAGCTTGCAAGTGGGCAGGAAAATGATGCACAAGTGGGGGGCAGTGTTCCCTCTAAGCTGAGTTAGTGTGAGTAGCTCACAGTTTTTTAGCCTCTGGTTCACACATTTTTGACTTAGCTCAGAAAGGATGGCTCCAGAGCAAACTAATTTATACAGTAGCCAAATTGATTGCTCGCGACTTTAATGCCAGTAGCTCACAAAGCAGAATTTTGCTCACAAGACTCCACAGCTTAGAGGAAGCATTGGTGGGGGTAAAGGGTGGACAAGAAGAGGTGCCTGGTGGGGGTAAAGGGGCCCCCTCAGCACTCTGATTGGGGCCTCAAAACTGGAACCAGCCCTGATGTGGGTGGATGGGAGCTATTTTTAAACAGAAAAAGCAAGGGGATGTCTTTCAACCCTATGCACACACATAGATGAACCATGTGCTAAGTTAATTTATTTAAGCATTCCCCCCCCCCAGTCTATGCCTAGTTTCACAGATCTTCCTTTAAGCATATTCACCCTGCTCCTCAGCCCCAGTTTCCCTAAGCGGCTTAAACAAATGAAAAATACAAACCCAATACAATAAGAACAATCAGTTTGTAAAAATAAATAATCTAGGGCTAAACTAATAAAATATATTTTAAAAATTACAACATCAATTTAAACGCAGTATATAAATGTCTAATAAATAAGGAGGACACATAAAATACCTTAAAAGAATATGACTGCCTCATTGGGGCAGGAGAGAAGAATTAAACCCCCAAGGAAATAAATACATATTTACCTGGCAATGAGTTCTCAGAAGACTTGACACCAAGCAAATGGCTGAGGAGAATATATTCCACATTTGAAGTGCCACAATAGAGAGGGCTCTGATTCTTGTATCAGTGTCCCTTTCCTAAGGCAAAGCAAGGAACAGGGCCTCTGAAGAAGGTCTTAGCTGACAGGCAGGTACCCCAGTGGCAGTCCTGTAAATATCTTGATCTCAATTCATTTAAGGGCTTAAACTTAATAACTAGCAATTTGAATTAAGCCTCAGTGAAAGGGCAGCCAGTGCTGCTGCCTTAAGGCAGAGAGAGATTCTTGAAAAAAAGTGCCAGTTTCCGTTGTGAGGTTCTCTCAGAGGGCATGGCTTACTGGTGAATTAGGATTCTCGCTGCGTAACTTTGGTCCCATCACAAACTCTTGGCCTGACTTACCTCATAGGATTGCTGTTGTGAGAGAATGGAAAAGGGGCAAACAATGTTCTAAGCTGCTTTGAGTCCCAACTAGGTGGGAAAGTGGGGTATAAATAAATCAATGCATACAAATGCATGTATGTCCATCATTTGATGAGTACAATGGCAGGTGATAACTTGCATGTGCGAATGAACCATCACAGGTCAAATATCACAGCAAGAATAGTCATATCCCCTTACCTCACATAAAAATAAAGGTTCCCTTGCTCGAAAGCCAGTCAAATCTGACTCTAGGGTTGCAGTGCTCATCTCCGTTTCAAAGCTGAAGAGCCAGCGCTGTCCGAAGACGTTTCCGTGGTCATGTGGCCGGCATGACTAAACACCAAGGCACACAGAACGCTGTTACCTTCCCACTGAAGTGGTACCTATTTATCTACTTGCAATTTCTTGCTTTCGAACTGCTAGGTTGGCAGGAGCTGGAACTAGAGACAGGAGCTCACTCCGTCATGCAGCACCTCGGGTCTTCAACTGATGAACTACTGACCTTCCACAGCCTGCAGTACAGCGTCTTAACCACCTGAGCCACTGCAGCTCCTTACCTCACATACCGTGCATTTAAAGGGAAGCTTTAGGCTTACTGATAACATACTTATAGATCAATCTAGAGAATCCTCTTGACTCTGTGATGCGATGACTTGAAAAGTCTACCTGGGGGAGGGGGAGGTGGCCTTCCAAAGAAGCTTGCTTCTTTATCATGGGTGCAAGTAAACTGGTAAAGGCCTGTACAAATACCAGGTAGACAGTGGCCAAAGTGTCAGAGCATCTGCTTGGAGGTCTCTTTTCCAAGGACTGGCCCTGCTTAGCGTCTGAGAGCTGAAGAGATTGGGCTACACCATGCTGCCTTCCCTCCCTTTTTACCTTGGACAGTGGAAAAGATGAGACTTGGCCCTTGGAAGATACATTTACACACATCACAGCAGAGATTTAACAACCAATCCAGTGGCGATTAATCCATAACAACCCTATTACATTCCAAATTAATAATATGGATAGATATAGTGAATTCAAGTGTCCAGAAAAGAAAATACTTGAGAGTTGACCCACTGTGACTGTTTTACCTAACTGAATTATTTATTAAATGGGAGTTGAAGCTCTTCCAAGAGAGTTGCCTTACCTGATTCCACCAATGCTGAGTGGTGGGTAATGTAATATTGATTGGCAAAGCACCATTTCACTTAATACTATTCATTTCCCTCAGCTTAGTAAAGCCCCTAAACCACATTTTCCCCCAATGCCAATCTCATGATTCCCCACTTAGCCTTTTTTGGTGGTCTTTCCTCTTTCACCAGCTGAATTGGTTGGATCCAACCCATTAACCAGAGTTATTGGGAAACTGAAAAGTGCAGCCTGCTTATTTCCCCTTTGGATTCTGGACTTTAAAAAAAACCTGAGATAGCCCACATTACTTCAGATCTGATAGCCATGAGGGCTTGAAGCATTCTCTTTTTAAAAATGGCAGCTGAAAAACTCAATATGTTCAATCCTTCATAAGATAGTATATTTGTGTTCTAGAATACAGAGTCCTGCTTATGACATGATGCAGTCTTTAGTGTTTATGAACATGTTGCAAGCGATGGATGAACTACTCTCAGCACAGTTCATAACTGGCTCATTCTTTCTGAGTTTTATCAAAGAACCAGTGGACAACCTACTAAGTACTCAGAAGTATATGGTTCATTTTGACATGCGCTTGTGTTTATTACCATTTCCCCTGGCCTTCTTCTGCGTTAACTTCATATGTGCACACTTTAGGACTTATGATGAGTGGTGGGGAAGGGTTAAAGTTTTTTTTTAAAAACCCTCTGGTGCACACCGAAGAAATCACTGACATGTTTTCCTTGAGGCTGTCCAGCTCAATGTGCACATAAGATCTCTTAAAGGAAATCTCATTATTGTGGATTTTACACTTAATTTTTTTTTGCTGCCTACAGACAACTCCCAGTTCTTCACATAGGCCTTTATTCTGGTGCTGTAGGAAGAAAAACAAGCCTCTCCAAAAGGCTAGAGAAGTCAGACAAAGTTTGCTACAAAGCATTTAACAGGAAAAAAACAAGGTAACAATAGTCAGTTCTTTTAGGGCTATTTAGTCATTCAAGCCATCAGTGGAAAAAAGAGAATAGATTTTTCATTCATTGCACTGAGATTTTCAGAAAAGAACTTCTCAGTGTATTGCTCCCTTGATTAGACTGTCATTTGTGTTTCTCTGATATGTCTCTTACCCAATTGCACATAGCTGGATTCAATACAAATATTTTAGATCCTTAATAAGAATTACATGCTGATTCCACTAATTATGAAGAAACCAGATGCCTTATTTTTCTTTTACGCTTAATGTTTTTGTAGAGTAAGTTGAGCTTAATCACATTAGAAGCTGACAGTGTTAAAACTCTATCAGAAGTTAAGGAGCAAGCTTTGTTAAAGTGTCCTTTCTAGTCTCCAAGGCTTTGCTGTCAATAAATGCTAACTCTGTCCAGCAGTGGAGGGCAGGAGGAAAAGTTAACCCTTCCAACATTCAGGTGCTCAATTGCAACAGTTGCAAGGATTTAGCCTTGTTATGGAAATCATAATAAAGACTCTCAAAGAATTACTGTTCTGAACAAAAAAGGGAGAATGAAGTATAGACTCTGTCCTTTATAATCCTCTAGATACTTGGTACCCTATTTTGGAAAAAAATAGAAATAAACAATTTTGATTGGGAAATGATTACAAAGGCAAAATACCAGATTATGCTATACAGTTAATGTTTTTTTTTGGAGGGGTTAAGTTGAAACACCTTCAGATTGATGTGCTATAGTTTTATAGTTTTTTATAGTTATATAGTCATTAACAACCAAGAGTAAATTGTAGTGGCACTGCACTGTATTTAGATGTTTAAAAATATTGCATAGCTCAGTTGAGTCTCATGTAAACAAATATTGCAATCATAGTATGATCACTGTTAATATCTATCTGACTGTGTTGTTTGTTATAATAATAAAAGTATAGACTCTCTCACTCTCTCTCTCTCTCAGCATGTGCTAGAAACAAACAACAAAGGATTGCAATCAGCTTCATGCCCAGCTTGTGACCTGGCTACTCTTACAATCATAAGAATAGAAGAGATGGACCAAGGTCTGATCAAACAAGACTATAAAGACATTGGGCACAATTCGCTGGGAAGTTATGCCTGGGCACCATTTGAATTAATAGGAACAGCAGAGACATGGCGGAGCTGGTGTGCTACTCCCATTCATTTTTATTTATTTTTTTGGCCCCCCCTAGGGGATTTTTTAATTTGCATTTTCTAAAAACTACAACGAAATTAGGGAGGGGATCTACAACTATAGGAGAAAGGAAAGAAAACCCACTAAAAACCCAAGAGTTGGAGGTCATACATTGCTTATAAAGTATTCACTTAACAATATAGAAATTGCTTTTCTTAACATTAAGTGGTCAATCATCATCATCAGTTACGTTAACAAACCATCAAATCTGAATATATTTAGATCATTCCAGGAGCATCGCTAGGGCCCCCCCATGCCAGATAATTATACAAAGGGGCCTCAAGAGACTGTTGTAATGGACACATTTGAGCAAAAGAATTTCCTGCTCAAACCCCATCAAAATGAACGGGAGTAGGCTTCCGGTTTTTAGTGGGCTAATGGCAGCCGCATCCCTGGGGAGCTATTGGAATCTTCTTTTCTGGAAGCCATTGCTAAAATTTCTGTAGTGTCAAAAAGTTCCTCAAATTCGGTTCACTGAAGAACTACCATGATATTTATTTTATGTATTCATGTATTTATTTATATTTATTTATATCCCACTTTTCTCTCCAACAGGGGCCCAAAGCAGCTTACATTAGTCTGTTCTCCTCCATTCTGTCCTCACAACAACCCTGTGAGATAGGTCAGATTGAGAAATTGTGACTGGCCCACGGTCACCCAGTGAGTTTCTGTGGTATGAAAGGGATTCAGACCTGGGACTGTCAGGTACTGGTCCAATACTCTTAACCACTGCGCCACACTGGCTCTCCAGGATAAAAGCCAGAATACCTTTGCAATCTCTTCCACATGTCTTTGTCACTTATTTAAGTGGTCTGTGAACTGTTTCATAAGACATCTCTGGTATCATTGTCCTCCCTTTATCCTGATTCACAAGACCTTGTTTGGTTTGTTCCAGGATGCTTGAAAGTAGCCATTAAGAACATAAGAACATAAGAGACGCCAATGTTGGATCAGGCCAAAGGCCCATCCAGTCCAACACTCCTATCACACAGTGGCCAGAAATACCAGGTGCCATCAGGAGGTCCACCAGTGGGGCCAGGACATTAGAAGCCCTCCCACTGTTGACCCCCCCCCAAGCACCAAAAAGACAGAGCATCACTTGCCCCAGAGCCCCTATCTATACCTTGTGGCTAATAGCCACTGATGGACCTCTGCTCCATAAGGGTATCTAATTCCCTTTTGAAGCCGTCCATACTTGTAGCTGCCACCACTTCCTGTGGCAGTGAATTCCATGTGTTAATCACTCTTTGGGTGAAGAAGTACTTCCTTTTATCTGTTCTAACCTGACCGCTCAGCAATTTCATTGAGTGCCCATGAGTTCTTGTATTGTGAGAAAGGGAGAAAAGTACCTCTTTCTCTACCTGCTCTATCCCATGCATCTATATATGTAATAGCCAAGTCGCCCCCATGCATGCGGATACCTAAATCCGTGCATCGAGGGCACCTGGAGGAGAGGGAGATTTTTGTGCACACTTGGGGAAGTCCCCAGGTGTGCACAAAAATCTAAAAACACGGAAAAAATAGTGACAGAGCGTCCCCTGCGCATACGCAGGGAACGCTCTGCGAACTCAATCGCCGCCGCCTGGGGGGGGAAGGGAGCCGGAGGGGAGAGCACCGAGGCCTGAGGGGCAAGCCGCTCGGCCCTCGCATCGAAGGCAGGGGGGATACAGCTCCAAGATCTCTCTCTTGATCAGTCTCTGCCAGTTCAGACCCCATCAATGTGTATTTATATTTAGGATTTTTGGCTCCAATGTGCATCACCTTGCACTTGGCCACATTGAACCCCATTTGCCATGTTGACGCCCACTCGCCCATCCTTGAGTATCGCGGGTCCTGCCCCTTGTAATCTTATAAACCTCAATCATGTCACCCCTCAGTCACAGTTTCTCAAAGCTAAAGACCCCTAAGCACTTTAACCTCATAGGGAAAGTGTTCCAACCCTTTTATCATTCGAGTTACCCTTTTCTGCACTTTTTCCAAAGATATAATATCCTTTTTAAGGTGTGG
>NW_015160222.1:1031661-1031768 GCF_001447785.1 Gekko japonicus | reverse complement strand
ATGTCTTGTTTGTGCAAGATTCTTGGGCTATAGGGGAAGCTTTTAAAGAGGTATTTTTTCTTGTTTTCTGGCAAATAAATGTGATCTTAGTTACAGGCAAGGTCTTG
>NW_015160222.1:1014010-1031494 GCF_001447785.1 Gekko japonicus | reverse complement strand
TGAAAGCTGCAAATCAGCCATCTCTTTTCAGCAATCTAAGACATTTCACTTTTCCCTCAGATTCTTTGCTCTGACGTCACTCCATCTGGTCTTCTTGGTTGCTTTTATCCTGATACTAATAGTATGTTTTGATCAGTGGAAGAATATTTTTTTTGGAGGCTTGGGCACAGAGAAGCACCTAAGGTAAATCTCAAAAATGATATGAATATATTGGTCCCGTTACTCTGGTTACTGTGCCAGACAAGCATTTACCTATTTATTTACTATATTTGTAGTCCACCTTTCTCACTGAAACTCAAGGTGGTCTTTCCCTAGCTGGAGGAGGCTTGGGCACAGAGAAGCACCTAAGGTAAATCTCAAAAATGATATGAATATATTGGTCCCGTTACTCTGGTTACTGTGCCAGACAAGCATTTACCTATTTATTTACTATATTTGTAGTCCACCTTTCTCACTGAAACTCAAGGTGGCTTTCAAGAGGATGAGACATCTAATAAACAAGGTACAAGGACTAGGATTACAGAAATCTGAAACAAAGTGTTAGTGTTGACAGGTTTGTGTTCAAAATGAACCATGGTAACTGGAGTACTTTAACCCATAAGTATCTATGGTCGCTAGTTCCTCTTTGAGGTTCACCTCTCCTTTTTGTGCCACTGTCGGGAGGACCAGTGGTCTGAAGCATCTAGCTGGCAGTTCACCTCTTCTGAGAGAGATGGGCTGTTGTTTTGAGCGTTGCTTTAAGTACATGTTTCCAGTTTAGTTTTGTATAACCATGTTATTGGACTAGGACAGAGGAAGTTCTGTTGTGGTGTCCTGGCTCCAGAGAAGGCCTGTCTACGGCAATCCTTGACAGAAGAAATGTTGTCACAAGAGCAGTCTTCTTACTCAAGTGAAGAGACTCCAGGCCTTGGCTTTAGTACATCCATAGGCTGAGAACTGAAATGAGCAGCATCCCGATAAAGTCTTGTAGTCATAATGATATCAAATGAACAAAATTAAAGAGCAGTTTTGTTATTGAGGTAGCCATAGAGAGGAATTTAAACCAAAAAAACAGTAGTAGCTTATCAGTCAGAACACAGAAAGCTGCAGCAATTTTAAAATTGCTGACATCGTCTGAATTATTTAGAAGAGGAAAGTTTGCTTCCATATGGAGTTTACAGTTCAGAAGTAAGGTTGGTATTGCAGCCTGGAACCTGATGTTGCTCGATCTCTGGAATATAACCAGTTCTCAGTTCACACCCAGGTTGATGCAGCGACTACAGCATTGGGTTAGTTGTGAGAAACCAAACTTAAAGTTGCTACCCAGCTGGGAAGCTTGCTGTGCACTCTTGGGCGTGTCACTGTCGTTCAGTATACCAGTTGGGGGTAATAGGTGTCTTCCCCCACCCCCCTTTTAATCAAAGAGCAGAAAATCTCAGATGTTTATTTATTTATTTATTTATTTATTTATTCAGGTATTTCTACCCCGCCCTACCCCGCAAGCGGGCTCAGGGCGGCTTACAGGGGCATAAGCCCATACATAAAATTCATTAAAATCCAATAAAATCGCAAAGATACAATCAATAACATACTATTAATAATGATAATAAAGTGCTTTAAGTTCTTTAAGTTCCAAGATGGTAGTGGCAGCAATATCTAAAGGTATTGCCCGGAAAAGGAATATAAATTTTGGCAATATAAATGATTTCACAATATCATATCAGTCTGCCCATGAAAGTAAGTTGTCATCCCATGCAGTTAGCTTTTGCTTTATATCCTGAAAGGCTGCATCATGATTATATTTTTGTAAATCTACTAAATTAACTGGGATGTGCCTACATATTTGAGAGCAGATGTAGACCATCTGTAATTATAAGTCAACTTAAGAAAACATTCTTCTTCCACAGTCAGAAAAGAAGGGAGGATGACAGATTTATTTTGATTGATTTGTAAACCGGAGACTTGAGCATAACTTTCCAGGAGTTTCTGGAGAGCTTCCAAAGAGTTCTCAGGTTCTGTAATAAATAAAAGCATATCATTGGCAAATAAATTGATCTTGTAAATATGGGACCCAATAGATAGATCTTCGATGGAATCCTCTGCTCTGATGGCATTGGCAAGGGGTTCGATAGCTAAGGCAAATAGAGCTGGTGAAAGAGGGCAACTGTCATGCCTGCCCCTGCTGATGCCATGCCTGCCCTTGCTGATGTCCCTGAGGAGGCACCTGCCAGCCAGGAGCCTGTGGACTTACAGGCTCCTGAGGACAGTACTGCAGCAGAAAGGCAAAGACTGGATCCTGTAGCTGAAAGCTATCTAAGTGGTGAGGAGGATAGAGCCTCCCAGGGAACACCTGCAAGGGATCAGTCTCTGCTGCAGCCCAGTAGTTCATCAGACTCGCCTCCACCTGTAACCAGGCTCAGGAATGTCAGGAGACAACAGCTGAGAGAGCGAAGGCAGAATGCACGCATGCGTGCCAGAAGATCTCTCAGCCCTGACTATTGACAGGATCCTGACCTTGCTCCCGGCTAGCTAATGAGTTGATTAGCTAGCACTGTATATATGCAAGCCTGTTGCCAGCAGTCATTTGTGCTGGCAACTGTTGTTGTCAGGACCTGAATCCTTGCATCTCTGCTCCAGACCTTGTGGAACTCTTCTCGGCTTGATCCTCTGCTTTTGACCCTCGGCTTTGTTGACCTTCGTTCATCTCTGACTCCTCTGATATCGTTGTGATTTATGGACTTGAAACTTTGGTATGTCTGACCCTGCTTCTGGACTGTGATTTAAACCTGCTTGAACCTTGCTACCTGATTTGCCCGGCTTGACCTCGGACTGTTCCTGGACTTTGGCTTACTTGCGTCACGCCCCCTGGTCCTGCCGTGACACCCATTTGCCATGTTGACGCCCACTTGCCCATCTTTGACAGATCCCTTTGGTGTGCCTCACAATCCTCACTGGTTTTCACCACCCTGAACAACTTTGTATCATCCGCAAATTTAGCCACTTCACTGCTTACTCCCAACTCCAAATCATTAATGAACAAGTTTAAAAGCAGTGGACCGAGTACTGATCCTTGCGGTACCCTACTGCTTACCACTCTCCACTGAGAGAACTGCCCATTTATACTCTCTCTGTTTTCTATTAATTAGCCAGTTTTTGATCCATAAAAGGTCTTGTCCTTTTATCCCATGATTTTTGAGCTTACTTAGGAGCCTTTGATGAGGAACTTTATCAAAAGCTTTCTGGAAGTCAAGGTAAACAATATCTATTGGATATTGTGGGCGGGGGGGCAGAAGGTATCCTCGCCTAGTGTGCAAAAAAAGCTGGGGCCGGGGCCGGCCTTGGGCGGCCCCTGGTGCTGTTTTCAAGACAAGAAACATTCAGAGATGGTTTGCCATTGCCTGCCTCCTTGGAGGTCTCCCATCGAAATACTGGCCAAGGCTGACCCTGCTTGGCTTCCGATATCTGATGAGATCAGGCCAGCCTGGGCTAACTATACATCCCATGAAAGTGTGGAGTGAACAGGCTGCAGTTTCAAGAATCAGCTGGATGGTCTAATTTATGCTTGACACTAGAGTTTTGTGACTGGAACGTCAGCTATGTTACCTGGTGCTGGGGCGTGCTGATATGTATCACGGCAGGGTCTTTGGGGAAAGTGGAATTTAATTGTCCATAATCAAAAAGACTGTTTTCTGCACTGTTAGTGAAAAAAAATATTAAAAGCACCTATTCTTTTTTTACTTTCTGGGGTTTAAAATTGCATGGGGATCATTTTTAGTTGGAAAGTAGTTTAGGAGAGAATAGTAAGTAAAGTTTGCATGTCTGCAATTCTACACACTTAACTCCTGCATCACCTGTGGCCCTGATCTTATACAGTCTTATGAAAGTAAAGGATTTTGATCTATTTTGTTTTGGTGTAACTCTGCTTAGGACTGAACTGTATTTGCGTTTGTGTCAATAACAGGGCTTTAAAAAAAAAAGAGGCGCCAGAACTCTCAAGAGGAAAATGAAATTTTCCGTCTGTATACTAAAAACTCATGAACTTTAAAATATTTTTTAAAGAATTTTGTCGAAGAGGTTCTGAAACTCTGTTCCAGCACATTCCCCCAGGAAAAAAAAGCCCTGGTCAATAACAGTATTAACAATGAAACATTTACAAGAAAGACTATCAGACCCAAACATTTGACCATTCTCATGCAATGTTCTGTCATATTCCAGTAGAATGATATGCAGCTCCCTTGCATTAATCCATGCACAACTATTTTCCATTTATTATAAAAGGTTGCTTTGGAAAACTGGCATCAGTATTTGCTTCAGAAGTTTGGATTCCACAGGCATTTACATAGGCATATGTAAAGATTGTTTATTTCAATCCCATGGATGCTTGCTTGGAAAGTTGAATTCGTGGAGTTAGTTCAGCTCATAACTGGGTTTCCAGTTTTAAATAGCCTTGCATTTTTTTCTTGCCATGATTATCACTCGGATATGATTGTCTGCAACACCTGCTTAACATCCTTTACAAATGCACAATAATGGTAAAACCCTATGTGTACTTTTCTGGAAGAACTCAGACATATTTACTTCTGATGAAATTATGCAGAGGAACAAAATACAATCCTACACATGCTTATTCTGTGTTGGAAATGTGGGATTAATTTCCAAGAACATCTGCATAGGACTGGACTGTATATGTCATGATTTATGGTAACTGATACTAATTGCTTTTAAATGATTTTTGGTCCATTATATATTGTTTTATTGTCCAGCTTTTATTCTACTGTTTTATTGGGTTCTATTATTTTGTGAATGTTTTCTTGGTAGAGTGGGAGGCAAACACGAATGAATGAATGTTGCACTCATACTGTGATGGACAGTCACTCCTCTAAGTGAGCACTAGCTGACACATGCTTGTTCCATTGTTTGATAACTGCAGCATCAGACAGTAACTTGCATATCATGAAAAAGACCATCAACTGGCCATCGTGGACCTTCCATATCAAGCACAATTCTTTCTAGTGGAGGCTGTTCACACATTCAGCTGCGAGTCATCAAAGCAATTAAGTGATCTATGAAGCATGCACCGATTTGCAGGCCTGGACTCCTGGAAGGGTGGGTGGGTGGGTGGTGACAGCCTTAGGAAATGGAGTGCCTCATCTGTCTGCAATGAAAAGAGCACGCCTGTACACCAATGGACCTGACACAATGTGAGAACTATTTTTTCCTATATCACTTACAGTATAGCAGAAATGTGAAATGAACTCCATGTGGCAGCAGCCAATAGAGGAGGAAAATTAAGACGTGCTCTCCAAAAAGTTTCAGTTATCCCTCGGAGCTATATGACAACATATATTACCCTAATTGAAACAGTGTGAGAGCTTCCTCCCCCCCAATATTTAAATCATTGCAAGTCCCTGTCTGTTCCCTCCTGCAGAGAGGGGAATTAACACAGTTAATACCAAAGGGACACTGGCTGCCACTTTTGCAGTCTAATGCTTTCCTCAATATTTTTAAAGGCTGAAAATAAAAGTACTTTCTAACCACTATAGAGTTCTAGTAATTTGGGACTCTGTCCCTTCTCCTGAGGTACAGACAAAGAGAAATGGATGGGATGCTGGCCCCTATGGGAGCCAACATTCTCACTCAGTTTTTTTTAACAAGTAAAGATGACAATGCAGCCCCTCCCTCATCTCCTCAGAATTTACCCCAAGGGAGCTCTTGTGCTTAAGTTTAACAGAATAAACCTCAAAAAATTTCAAACGTTGTTTTGCTTCTTCATGCTTCTAGGGCACATGAGAATCTACGATAGGATCCTTATGACTAAGCTGGGTAATCCTATACATGTTAACATTGGCCTCAGTGGGTCTTTCTTCTGAGTAAACATGCATAGCATCAGACTGAGTTTTCTTTTTCTTTTTCAAAGAAGCAGCATAACAAATTGAAAAATCCGCATAATACTTTAAGTAATCATGCTATGACTGGCAATAATTGTTGTTGGTACCTCAGAAATATATAAAAATATGAAAAGAATTCTGCCTGTGACAGAAAGCTTTTCAGCAGTTTGAACCTTGATGTTTCACAGGAATAGCAATGTAGCCTTGCAAATAAGTCCATAAACATTAAAACCCTGTGGAGAGTTGCAGCTACAAGAATGAGACTGGAAGCTTCCATTTTGAATCTTGCCTTTGCCATGAATGTAATAGGTTTCCTTAGGTAAGCAACCTGATTCACCACACAAACAAGAATGAGGTGGTGGAGAACTGAGATGGTATGCACCACTTCAAACTTTCATGGAAGATCACCTTCTGGAATGTTTTCCATGTGAAAACACTGGAGGAGGAGGTATGCAAAGCAACAGTCAAAGCTGGAATCTACCACAGGTAGTTTGAAGCAATACATTTTATTCACTTCAGCAGTCTGTCACATCAGTCCTATGTGTAGGAGCACGTACAAACCAGGCTGCAACATGGGAATAATAATAATGACTTCCCTTTTGGGGTGTGAGAAGCACTTTGTACTAAATATTATCATTAGCCCACTTGCCCACATAGGCCTCTTTTAGTACCTTGCGGCACATTAATAGGTTGAATGAAAATGTTGCCCAGAAGTAATTTTTATTAGAACTGAGTAATGAGGCAAGGTATCTTACTTAGAATACATGCTGAGTTGCAGGGATGTGCTGTCATGGTTAGAGGGTTAGAGTGTCAGACTAGAACTTTCCCCAAAGGACCAGGTTCATAGCTTGTGGGTGCTCCTAAACCTGGGCCTCCTGCTGGATAAACAGATGACAGTGATGGCCAGGGGCACCTTTCACCAGCTTCAGCTGATGACCCAGCTGTGGCCCTTCCTGGGCTGGAAAGATCTTGCCACTGTGGTGCATGCCCTGTTAAACTCCAGACTTGTTTACTGTAATGCAAACTTTGATTGGTAATGAATGGTGCAGCCAGGATGTTGACTGGAGTGGGTTGCAAGTAGGTCCATAGCCAGTGGGGGAGGGGGTGCTGTGGGTGGCACCCCCTATTGAATCTTCAACACCCACCCCAATCTTTCCCCCATCACCTCTAGAAGTCCCCTTCTTCCCTTCTCATTCTGCCCAGGGACAAATTTCCTGCCTGGCCTCCTCCCCAGATCTTCCTCCTTCTCCGCAAGGATCATATCTCTCCAATTTTGTTCCCTCTACACTGCTTCCCAGTTTACTTAAGGGCCCAATTCAAGGCACTGGTATTGATCGTTAAAGCCCCATATGGCTTGGGACCAGTATACCTGAATGACCACCTTCTCCAATATGAACCTACCCATCCACTTGGGTCATCTTTGAAGGCCCTGCTTTGGGTGCCCTTGCCATCTAGACTTGACAGGTGGCAACTCAAGAAAGAGCCTTCTCAGTCATGGTGCCAAAACGTTTGAGCCCCCTTCCCAGGGAGATTTTCTGTCTCTCTCATTGTCTTCTGCCAGTGGGTGAAGAGTTTGTTGTTTTGTTTGGCATACCCTTGGTAAGTTTTATTGGTCCCCTTCCTGGTTGTATTGTGTTTGTATGTCTATATGTTTTATTGAATTGTTTTGCATACATTTAAAATGTTGTTTTCAACATTTTAATGTTCACCGCTTGGGGACCCTAGTTTAGTGGAAAGGGAGCTTAGAAATATTTTAAAGAAATAAACTTGGAAGATCCATGTTCAGATCCCTACTCTGCCATGAAGCTTGCTTCAGCCGATTTTTCTCTTTCAGTATAACTTATCTCACAGGGTAGGTTTTGAGGGTACAGTGGAGGAGGAGAGTAGAACCATGTACACCACTTTGAGGTCCTTGGAGGAAAGACAGGACAGACTGGAGCCTTGGGCATCAAGGCAAGGTTCATCATTCTAGTACAGAGGGAAAGGAAAAGGGGGTTAACACAGAAAACACTCCTTTCTTTTGGGGTGGATTTTGAACCATAGATGCATGTTCATGGGACACTATCTGTTGGGTTAACTGGTATTGTTAATAATTGTTAATTCCTTGTTAATAATAAGAACATAAGAGAAGCCAATGTTGGATCAGGCCAATGGCCCATCCAGTTCCCAGAACTATTTTAGCAGAGTGCTTTAAGCTACATACACAGGAGCATCTTTGTACCAGGTATCCAAGCTTAGTTACAAAGTTATACAGAGCCAGTCTTCAGTTTGAAAATTAATAATAGTCTCTTTATTTAGGAACTACATTCTAGATAGGAAAACCTAGAGATAGAATAATATAATATTCTAACTTACTATAGATGGATGCAGATGGTAAGAGGGCCATCTCCATCATGATGCCAAAATGGAGACAGCATGTCCTCCCTCTTGGTGTGTGCAAAGAGAAGTGTGTTGTGGGAGAGGATGAATGGAAGGAAGAGAAGCAATTTCCCTAAGAGTAGCATTCTACATTTCAAAGGGACAGTGGCAGAAGAGTAAACACAGGAAGAAAGCTTAGTCTGCCTATCTAGCTGTCTGACTCTCTCTCCACAAAGTCTGGAGGCTGAGACAAGGACAGCAGCCAATCCTTCACTTCCAACACTATCTGCAGCTCAGGCAAAAGCAATTCTAATTTTAAAAGGCCTGATAGAAAAAAATGAGTACTCAAATCACTGGTGACACTCTGGTATGCAGACAAAACTCTATAGTTTAACCATAAAGCATTGCTTGAGATTGCCCTCCACCCCACCTCCCATTTTTCTCCCACTGCCTGGCTGAGCAGTGGGAACAGCCAGCAGGGGGCAGGGGGCATTTGGCTGGCAGCCTTGCATGTTAATTGCCTTTCATTCACCGGATTTATACGGCAGGAGAATTCCTTGAGGCAGCTTCTTTCCTTCACAGAACTGCTAAGAAACCAACAATGCCATCTTAAGTGCTGTGGGGTTCTGGGACCCAGGACTCCCCCCCCCCCAGTTCTCCTGAGTTCCTTTATTTATTTATTTATTTTAATCCTTCGACTTACTACCCCGCTCAAACCCCCTGGGGGGTCTCTGAGCGGCTACAGTTACTCACTTATCCCTAACCTATGGCCACATGTACTAGGGGTGGGGACTCCCTACCAGCACCCTGTGGAGGACTTTCCTGCAGGTCTTCTTCCTCCGCATCGGCTTGTTGGCTTCGGCTTTTTTCTGGTTTCCGGTTCTCGTCGCGGTCCTCCGGTAGCAGGTCAGCAGGCCCCTCTGACGCACAGCACGCTTCGGCGCAGCTCCAGCTCCGTCCTTCTCGGCTCCGCCGTGCCTGCGCTCTCCACGGCCATCACGTCTCCTGGCTCCGCCTTTCCGCTGTGTCCGGACCGCCGAAGATGTTGGACTCAGTCGCCATCTTGCCGAACGCCGTCCCGCCACTTCACCGCTCATCAGCGCCAACGCCTCTCCACGACCCCCTCGATGGGGGAGGGTGCCCCCTACCCTCTAAGGTAGGTACCCAATTTATCTACTCGCATATTAGATGTTAAGTCATGCTTTCGAACCGCTGGGTTAGCGGGAGCTGGGACCAGGGCCAGGAGCTCACTCTGGCCACGGTGGGTTTCGAACAGCTGTAACAGCTGTTCATAGATGTTACTAGCAGGCATTAACTGCCTGCGCCACCGCTCCCATATAAGGGCAACCTTATTAGTTGCGTGGAGCAACCTTATTAGTTGCGTGGAGACTGGCAAGGTACTGAATCCACTCAAGAGAGACAATGGTTCTTAAACAAAGCTCCATTTATTCCATTATACACTCTTAAGACAGAAAACACTTTGTAGCATTTCAATATTCAACATAGAATATTTCAACCCAATACTTATTTATTATAAAACTCAGAACACTCTGGACTAGCCACCAAGGTCTCACATGGAGCTGTTGATGTCCAGCCCTGATCATTAGTAAACCAGAGATATATCTTTCTTGGACCTATAGCTGCTAACGTACCAACTGATGTACCTATTACATATAACTACCATGGATGTGGTGCAGGCCCAACTAGAACTGACTAGAACTGGTCTGATGGACTGACCCAAATCCATCCTTTTCTTTCTATCTCTGGGGTCAGGAAGCTCACAGAAAGTCAAGGAGAGTCAAGGAAGCTAGATTCAGATACCCTCCTTTGATTCTTATAGTGAGACCACTAACTTCTGGAATGTATAAACATCCTCTAAGGCAAAAGTCATGTACGGAGTTACTGGTACCAGAAGGCCACAGCACCAGCAGAGTTCTGAAACCACCTGGGAAACTGAACCAAATATTCAACTATAGTGTCTAATTACTATTGAAATTAAAGTAACAGGTTTAGTAAGGGACGGAGGTTCAATCCAGGCCATAATTCTGCAACACTAACCACGTCTACTCAGAATCTGAATCAGGCCAATTAAATAAGACTTACTCTCTGGAAAATGTTCTTGGGACTGCACTATTAGGCTACAAACCCAAGAACACTTTACTGGGAGTGAAGCCTCACTGAATAAAATGAGACTTTTTTCCTGAGTAGATCTTCTTAGGATTTTCCCTGAGCTCCTTTCCCATTTCCTGGTCCAAATTGAAATTGGCCTAAGCCATGATTATACAAGGTAGACTTAAGCAAGCAAATATTTCTCAGCCCCTCCCCACGGTGACCCATAAGGTTTACAGCAACATTCTTCACAATACACTATATAATTGCTAAGCATTTTTGAGTTCTCATATTACTTCACTTAAAGTCATCAATATATTCTCAAACATTAAATTTTTTATTGAAAGAGTATGTTTTTCCCCATTCATTTCAATAAGGCAAGTGCATGAGATCTTCCTGGACTGGGCCCCCAGGTTGTACTATTTCAGACTTGAACCACCATGACCCATTACACAATGACTAGAGTCTCTAGTAATCCTCACTAACTTAAACCAGTTTAGCTTCACCAACTTCACTGAGAACAAACTGGCTTATATCTAAATAGCTTGGCTGAACTGGCGTAGGGATCAGACCATTCAGTATCAGAACATTATAAATCCCATATGATTAGGGAGCACAGCATTAAATGACAAAGTAAATATCTGGACACAAGCCTGATATGTAATGGGCTGGGGGAATAAATTTCTCTCCCTTGGCGTAAAAGATTGTATTACTTACAAAAATATATGGCTGATTCCATATGAATGGAATCAAGATGGATTATGGAGTCTTTGAAAGAGAGAGCCTTTGGTTTAAATGTACACCATTCTGTGAAGTGCTTAGGTACATTTAGAAGAACAATTAATATAATACTGTTAGGAGAAAGACTTTGCCTAGTGTGCTTTGAATAAACGAAGCAGTAAAGGCAAGACAAGGAAAGGGGATGGAAAGGAATGTGTCTCAGTGACATAACTAGGCATTTCTCAGGCTAGGGCAACCTTTTGATTCTCTTTCCTGGGCCCTAGCACTAGAGAAATGCTTTCAGGGAGAATATCCATCTATATATAATTATGCATGTACATATGCAATAGTTAAAGGTAAACAATAGGAAGGGTTCTTACTGGCAAACTCTGCACTGCTTTCAACACAAGGATTTTTCAGCTGTGCTGTTGCATCGCTCTTCCACTCTCCAATGTGAAAGGAAGGTGTTTAAACCTGTGTGAAAAGACCAAGATCCTGAAGACTAATAGCCAACTGATGCCACCAGTTGGGGCCACCAGTGGGGCCATTGTCCCCTTGACACTTGCCAATTTGGTAGAAGATGGCTCTGTGAGAAATATATTTGTGCTAAATCTTAGTCATTAATGTATTGTGTGCGTGTGTGTGTGTGATTTAAGATGGGTAGTCATGTTGGTCTGAAGCAGGTGAATAAAGTTTGAGTCCATGATGAAGTGTGCACGCACATGAAAGCTTATACCCCCAATAAAACTTTGTTGGTCTTAAAGGTGCCACTGGACTCAAACTTTTTCTATATAATATAATGTAATCCTTATTTTAAAAGATGAATGTTCTACATGATCTTTGATGCCCTACAAGTGTAACAATGGGCTATAAGAAAAAAAGCTAGGTACAATGAGAAATACAATCTGTGGGAATAAGATTCAATTCATGACCTTATGCTTCCTGGCAAAGGAAACACAACCAGAGGAACTGTCCATCTCAGCAGGGGAGCACCCTAGACTGAATAAAAGTGCTGTGAAACACTGAATAAGTATGTCTGGTATACAGACACAACCCATGAAAAGATGCAGATAATATTTAATTAACTCTTCATGAAACTCTATTCTATTAGTCTGGAAAAATAACTTTTTAAAAAAGTATCCCCACCGCTTTCAATGGATATGGCAGAGTTGAGCCTGGGCCACAGCTCAGTCTCATAAACTTGTCTGAGTCAGTGAGTTTTAACTGTTCAAGTGTTGGATTAAGACATGGGAGACTCAGGTTAAAATTCTCATTAAACCATGAAACTGGTGGCTTTGGGCTATTCATTACCTCTCATCCTAACCTACCTAGCTGGATTGTTATGAGGAAAAATGGCAGCAGTGTTTGGTAGGGAGGAAGGAAATGAGGAATATATACCACTCTTTGAAGAAAGAACGAGGTGATATGTAAGTTTCCAATGCTGAAACTGAGGACCAGCTCACATATGCAAAATGTCCTGAGGTGTTATGCTAGTTTCTTTCTACCAATTATGCTAATTTTCTGTTTTCATGTTTTGAAGTGTAGGCACATCCATGCTGGAATCCCCTACCTGTAATCTGACATACAGATGTTTGAACTGCCATTGT
Source organism: Gekko japonicus (assembly GCF_001447785.1). NCBI lineage: Eukaryota > Metazoa > Chordata > Lepidosauria > Squamata > Gekkonidae > Gekko > Gekko japonicus. Next base: position 1,018,833 of record NW_015160222.1, on the reverse strand, counting down.
TCTGGTTTACATTTATCTTGCCTATCATGACCTGTCAGAAAATTATTTGGCAGACAATTCAGGCCGCTTGCAAACAGCTCAAGCCTGTTACTCGAGTTACTTCATGCACAGCTAGACAGTCACACAGACTTTTTTTGTTCATTCTTGTTTAAACAGATGATGGAAGAGTGTGGTGAAATGGTGGTGGGGTCAGTCACATATAAAGGCTGTGAAATTTTTTAAGTCTTGCTTTTTGATGGTGATGAGTGTCAGTTGCAGATGAATGTTAATGGGTGCCAATTTGTCTGCTTGGGAGTAGTAGTGTGTACATGTTGATTGCTGCCCAGTCCCATGGGACTCATATTTTCCCACCCCAACCCCAGCATTATTTAATTACTTTGCCCACCTGGGGAAGAATCAGTTTCACCTACTTCACAGATTCACAAGTGGCCACAAAGGAGAAGGAAATAAAACCACCATCACCACCACCATCACAGCTTCTGCACACAGCCACAAAGCTGTTTAGTGTAGTACTTGAGCCAGATGGCAAACAGCAAAGGTAAGATAAGTGGATCTGAGGCTTAGCTCACAAGTGATTGCTGCTGCTGAAAATAGTATGTTAGGTGCAAAGTTCTTGGCATGTCTAGTCTGAAATGGTCAAGTATCTCTCCTAAATAATAATCCTGTTTTCGGGTGGCAAGATTCCATGCTCTCCCTCAGCCATTGGCCTGTCAGCCGCCACTCAAGAGTACTCACATGTCATTGGCTGGGTGCTGGGTCTGCTCCTCTTCCCCGCCCACTCCCCCTTCAGCCACTGTGCCCTGTCAGAATTACTGGCAAACGGCTTTCTCTCTTGTCAAAGACACTTTTCCTTCATGGGACTAACTTTCCCCTCAGTGGCTGTTGGTAGGTGTCACAAAATGGCAGTTACCTGTGTTTGTGAGATGGCTGTGGTTATTTGTTTAAAATGTTCCCCCATAAGGTTTAATTGAGCTGTAGTTCCAGAGAGGGGCCTGCAGGGGTATCACTCACTGGGTTGAATGGGGCTTCCTCATTTGCTGGCCTACAGTTCCCAGCTGCCCCAAGCCCAAAAAGTGCGGGAAAACATGGACTGTCCCAAGGCAGTCTTCGTCCCTGGGAGCAGCAAAAATTCAGCCATTCCACAGTCGGCTGGACTGGGGAATGAATGGAAGTTTCCCTGCTCTCTTGGGCAAGAGAGAGAGGCTGAAGTACAGGTGAGCCCACAACCTCCAGAGATAGAGAGTATTGTGTGTGCATTTAACCCCTGTTGATTTTATGCTCTGTGGGTTCATGGTGTCTGCTTACGTGTGTGTGTGCTCCATGACTGTATAAATAGTTAAATAAATTATTTTATTTGGGCTAATAATGTGGGTTGTGCTCTGACCACATAGTCTCCCATGCTCTGCACAATACGAAAGGGAGGATCACCCAGGAAAGGCCATACCCTTGGGTTGCCAACTTTCCAGGGATCCCCCCCAAAGATTGGGGATCTCCAAACAGGGAGATTCGGCATGGGCAGGGTTTCAGAGGCTGCAGGTGTATGTGGGGGAGATGGAAACCTGAAGAGGGGGGAATAAAGGTACATTGATGCTTGGCTGGGAAAGAGATAGGGTTGCCAACTCCAGGTGGAAAATTCCTGGAGATTTGAAGGATGGAACCTGGAGAGGGTGAGATTTGAGGAGGGCTGGGACCTCAGACAGATCCAATGCCATAGACTCCACCCTCCCAACCAGCCATTCCCTCCTGGGGAACCATTGCTGCCAATCTCCAAGTGGGGGTTGGAGATAATTCAGAATTAAAACTGCTCTCCAGATGGCAGAGATCAGTTTCTTAGGAGAATGATGTAAGCTGCTTTGGTCCCCATTGCAGAGAAAGACTACTTTTCCTCCTGTGAAACCATTGTTGCCAATCTCCAGGTGAGGGCTGGAGATCACTCAGAATTACTACTGCTCTCCAGATGGCAGTTCCCCTGGAGAAAATTGTGGACTCTGTGGCAGTCAGGGCTTCAGAGCACAGAAGATGCTGCAGGTGTATGTGTGTGGGGAAATGGAAAGCTGAAGAAAGAGGGGGAAATAAAGGTAGGTTGATGATTGGCTGGGAAGGAGATGGGGTTGCCAACTCCAGGTGGGAAATTCCTGGAGACTTGAGGGATGGAACCTGGATAGGGTGAGGTTTGAGGAGGGGTGGGACCTCAGACAGGTACAGTGCCATAGACTCCACCCTCCCAACCAGCCATTTCCTCCTGGGGAACCACTGTTGCCAATCTCAAGAGAGGGGTAGAAATCACTCAGAATTACAACTGATCTCCAGGAGGGAGGGGGGAGGAGATGCAAAGCTGAAATCAGAAGGGCAGATAATGGCAGGTTGATGCTTGGCTAGGAAGGAGATAGGGTTGCCAACTCCAGGTTGGGAAATTCATGGAGATTTGAGGGGTGGAGCCTGGAGAGGGTGAGGTTTGAGGAGGGGCGGGACCTCAGAGAGGTACAATGCCATAGACTCCACCCTCCACATCAGCCATTTCTTCCTGTGTAACAACTGTTGCCAATCTTCAGGTAGCAGAGATCAGTTCCTCTGGAGAAAATGGTGGACTCTGTATTAGCCAAATTGCTTTATTTACAGCTTTATTTACAGCAATTGGCAATTTATAAACTGGTTCTTGCCAACTATACCAAGGTCCTGTTCCCACCAAGGGTTACCAGTAAAGGAGTTCAAGGCTGTTGTTGTTAAAATAAATGTCTTTTACTTAAAGAATATAAATCTCATACAAACAATACTGATGCAGTCACACATTCAATCAAGTTCCTTAGAAATGCAGTATTAAGGCACTTCCGGTTTGTAGATTGGCGATGGCGGCTGCTCTACCTGGACCTCGGGGGAGCGATTAGCACACCAGCGGCATGGAGGGGTGTTACCTCAAGTGGCACTCCCACAGAGTCTTTATGATAGGCTCCAGGCCAGAGGGCATTTGAGGGTTAGTCTGTTCGACGGCTCGATGCCGGAGAATCGAGGCTTCCCTCTGCCCTGACGGTCCTGCCATTGTGTGGCCTCCAAGCACAAGCTAATTTGACTGGGACAAGCATGGGAGATCGAGCAGAATAACGAATTATGTGAGCGAGGTCAGATATATGACCAACAATGAACGTGAGTTCTAAGTAAACGGACTTTGTTAAAAAAAAAAATTCCCCCCCCCCCCCGTGGGAAAAACAGAGCACAAAGAGGAAAATCGCCTCTTAAGTGCATGGACAGATAAACGTATGGAAGGGGGAAGAAAGGAAATAAACAGCGAGTTTATTTTGAGAGACTTACTTGAGTGCCGATAGTGAAGTGATGAGTTTTTTGAGCCCCTGCAAACCAGTTTGTAATTGTAAACAAAGCTGTAAAATGGCGGCTTCCCAAGGAAAGTTAAAAACGAAAGCACCAGGCAGTATGAGCCCAAGACCGGAAGAGGGAGCAGACGTCATGAATATGTTAGCGGATATGCTCAAGCCGATGATGGAGCAACTTGATGGTATTAACCAGCAACTGACCTTGCTAAACCAAAACTTCGTTCTACAGCAGCGCCAGCTGGCAGAAACAGAGAAGAAAGTGGAGCATGCGACTGAGAAAATCACAGAGATGGACACTGCAAACAAGAAAATGAAGAAAAGAATGGGAGACGTGGAAACAAAACAAAACCTCCAAGAAAACCATCTGTTACAGCAGCAAATGGAAAAGGCCAACATGATTCTCAGATTCCAGGGAGTTCCTGAAACTGAAAAAGAAGACCTGAAGAAGATTCTGGGCGAGATTATTGCTCCAGTAACAGGCTTACCAGTGGATGACATAGTAAAAGATATGGAGACTGTCTATCGGGCTTACTCCAATTATATTAAAAAAATAGCCTGCCTGGAGAGATTGTGGTTAGATTTGCAAGAAGACAGACCAGAGATGCTATAAAAGGCAACGTCAGCAACTCCACTGAAATTGGGGAATACAATCATTAAGACTTTAAAAGACATTCCATTTGAAATTCGTCAAAAGAGGAAAAGCTATAAGGACTTGTTGGTTCAAACTAACAGAATTCAGTACTGGTGGGCGATCCCCGAAGGTGTCATCTTTAAAATCAACAATAAAAGAGAGAAGATTAACTCCATCTTTAAAGCCAAGAAATTCTTGAGACGTCACCTAGGATCGGGGGGGGGGAATCCAAAGATGAAGAAACCAAATCAAGTGATTCTGCCGCCTCTGGAATGGATGAGGACTCTGTGGTTGAAATGGGTGCGGGAGCAATGAAAGCTGTATACGATTTTAGAGATAGAAAACCGAATTCGGGGGGGGGGGGAATCCAAAGATGAAGAAACCAAATCAAGTGACTCTACCACCTCTGGAACGGATGAGGACTCTGTGGTTGAAACGGGTGCGGCAGCAATGAAAGCTGTATATGATTTTAGAGATAGAAAACCGAAATAAGGGCAGAAGGACTTTGAAAATTGCCTTTTGAAGTAAAGAAGATGCTCAGAAAGTTCTCTCATAATAGCTAACATACTAACATAGAAGCTGTGAAAAGCAAGAACTTTACAAGTATATTGTGTTACTAACACTTTAATTACTACTATTTAGTTTAACATGGATGTGAGCTCCCTCTCTTGGGTTTTTAGTTAGTGTGGGTATCTTTTATTTATCCATAGTTGTAGTCCCCCCCATATATTTCTTTTTAGTTATGTAGTCTTATGAAAAAATATTAAAAATATCCCTTTGGGGGTTTAAAAAAGAAGAAGAAATACAGTATTAAAATAAGCACATTTGCATTAGCAGGTGGGGGTGATGATGGGTAATACTTATCT